>NW_008658793.1:14623-25835 GCF_000695815.1 Acanthisitta chloris
TGTGCTCATCTCCAGGAGCTAGAACAAGGACATTTATCCCATGAAAGAGCTGCCCTTCCTCTGTATGGCTCCTTCTCCAGCCACATCCTGTACTTTCTCACAGTGTGTTATTACCAACAACCCTTGGCTGCTATGACAACAATCCTTGGCTGGCTCCACAGCTATTAGCTATCAGTGTTTGAGACATACACATTAGCCCCTTATCTTCTGGACTTCTACAGATGCTAACAAGACCACAATGATTAATTCCCCCTTTGCATCAAGTCTTCCCTTGAAAAGTGTACCCTGTAAACTACCTTGTTACTATCAGTAACAAAAGGACATAGAAAAAGAGAGAACTAAGGATCCTTCCCTTATGATAGAAAGAAGACAGTAACTGATTCGTCATGGTGTACTTCATCCAAAGGTTTCTAGAGAACTGTCACAACCAACCTCAAAAGCACTAGCAGTCACCTCTCAGGACAGAAGCAGGGCAGGTGAGGGCAGTAGAAGACTGCAATGCTGCAAAACACTGCATACCATTAAAAAAAGGAAAACCAAAAAAAAAAAAAAAGGGAACCACAGACTGGTCTTTGTAACTGCCCCCCCTATGAACATTCTGGAGCAAATGAACATACTCACAAAGTTCCAAAATGTTTTACTTCAAGTCAGTTTAATTTCTAACTATGAAAGGATAAGGAGTCATTTTAATAAGGGAGAAGCAGAAAAGAAAGATGGAGAGATACTATTTACAAGAGCATGTAGTGACAGGATGAGGGGGATGGCTTCAAGCAGACAGAAAGCAGGTTTAGGTGAGATACTAGGAAGAAATTCTCCCCTATGTGGGTGGTGAGGCACTGGCTTGGGTTGCCCAGAGAAACTGTGGATGCCCAATCCCTGGGAGTGTTCAAGGCCAGGTTGGATGGGACTTGGAGCAACCTGGGCTAGTAGAAGGTGTCCCTGCCCATGGCAGGGGGTAGAACTAGATGATCTTTAAGGTCCCTTCCACCCAAACTCTTCTGTCATTCTGTGATTCTGCGTCCTCTGTTTTGACTTTAATATGACGTTTTATATGGCCTGACATAACATTTACACAAGCAAGTTGTAAAACCCAGTCTGGGTGGAACTGTCTATGTGCATAAACCCCAGATTCAGTCCTGTTTGGTGTTTTCATTCATAGCTACAACCATGAATAAAGTCTAGAAGGAACTAGAGGCAAATGAGAATAGAATGCAAAATCATATTTGTGAACTAGCAAAGTAGGGGAAAAATAAAGTTCAATAGATGCAGTTGCAATATCTTACACTCAACAGACTGTGCAGATATTGGATGTGGAGAAACAGGTTAGGTAACAGCTCTGCAAAGAAGGGTGTAGGTGTTACAGTCAATGACAAACTGAGCATGAGTCAGCAGCATCACACTGTTGTGAAAATGGCAAGTGTCATAACGAGATATAGAAACAAAAATAAGGTTTATGAGACATGAATCAATCCTTCTGTCCTGCTCAGCACTGGTAAGAACACAGCTGGGCTGCTGGCACTGCACTCCAGGAAAGTGTGGACTAGAAGGGAAGAGTCCAGAGGGGAGGAAACACTGAAAGAACTGGGATATTCAGCTGAAAATAAAGCATAAAATGTACACCGTAGTCATGTTCAAATAGATGTCATAAAGAAGAAAGGAAAAACCTGTTCTTTGTGGAAATAGTAGTTGGGAGACAAGGTTTAATTTGCAGCAAGAAAGCATTAGGAAAAACATGTTTCTGGAAAGCCTAGTGAAGCTAGATTGCCTGCTGAGGCTGCCTCTGCATCACTACAGGTCTAGCAATATGTTAGAGAAGCATTTCAGGAATCATATAGGTCTACTTGATCCTCTGTAGGGGACTGAACTAGCTGACCTCTGGAGGTCCCTCTGTGTCTGTCCTCCACTTAACACCTATGTCATTTCCAAGCTGACCACAGCAAATGAACCCCAGCCTTAAGGAGTGAACTTGCTCCTGCAGTCATGCTGCCTATTGCCCATCACTCTGCACCTCCCCATCAGTGTGTTTTCTGTACATAAACAAATTCTGCAGCACATTTTACAGCTCCCTCTTCCAAAGAAACAACATTGTTGATTTTTTAATTCTGAGACATTTTTTCGTGACTTCTCCTACCATTGCTGGCACATTTCTACCTTGTGTTTAAATAGTCTTGTTTAGGGAAATGTATACATACATCTCTCTTAAACAATAAATAATCATCTGTTTAAAATGCATTCCAAACAGATGTAGTATTTTACTAGTACTTTCTGTTCTTTTAGGGAGCACCACAAAGTTTCAAATTTACTACTAAGTTACTTTAATAGTAAAAAACCAACCAGGTAAATGTTGTACCATTTCATTACAAACAAGGATTTATCTGTAAGCAACCCATACCAATGGGACCAGAAACCCAAGTTACTTTACATCATGTGCAAGTTCTCTCACAGTGCTGACTCTCCTGTTCCTTTGGGAAAATATGAACTGAATTCTGCTACAGCAAACATTTATAACACAACTGCTAGAATCAATACTTGCTTAGTGTCTTCCATCAGAGACCCTCAAATAACTGATCAAAAGCTGATGCTGCTGCTCTCATTTTACCAATGGGAAAATACCACCAGCCCTGCCTTCATCAAAGATTAAAGTTATTTCTCAGGGCAAACAGGAAATCAGTGCCCAAGTCAGGAATTTTTCCCTGCACACCCTACATTTTTTTTGGGTCTGGCTCTAACCCTGTTGGCTTGAGTTGCCAGGTTTTTCTACATAATGCAGTTGCCAAATGCCCAGTCTTACACTGAGTTCCCTTTTGTGCACAGATATGAAATCACGAGGACCCCATAACTTCTTTTTTTTCTCAGAATAAACTACAGAATTAACCACTGGTGCTTTATTGTCATTGATTTAGTAGGTGTCAGAGAGTTATAGGAGGAGATAGATTGCTGTTATTTTAGCCTATAAAAGGTCTTATGCCTCTCTCAGCAAACACTTTGGTTCCTTAAAATAAATAAGTAATCTGAAAGAAAATACATAAACTGGAGATAACTTTTAGAAAAAAAAAAATCTTTTTTTTTCTTTATTTCTTTCTTCTTTTTTTTTTTTTGGTGTTTTAACTGCTGCCCTGGCTATTTCTTTCTGGATAACAGAGCTGTGTAAAGCTTTCTGTGCTTTATAGGCACCTGGAGGGCAAGAGAGGACAGTCTTCAGAACCCACTGGGCATACTTGTACTGGGCATTGCTGGCAGGGCTTGGGGAGCAGAGGACTGCAGGGGTGACCTGTGTGGGAGGAGGCTATGAACTGCCCTGGGCTGATCACAGCCACGTCCAGACAGCGCTGAAACATGAAAACAACCCATACTTCAAAATTTCAAGCAGTCAGAGGAGCACAAGGCTCCTCTGCTCAGGCATATTTAAGAAATGGGGGCAAGTGCTGGGGGCAGGAGACACAGGAGGATTCACTAAAGAAGAGCCATGAAAAGAACAAATAAAGAGAGATTTGGAGGAATGGAAGGGGAAAGGGCACATAGAATGGTTTGAGTTGGAAAGGACCTTAAAGATCATCCCGTTCCAAACCCTCTGCAATGGGCAGGGACACTTTCCACTTGGCTGCTCCAAGCCCCATCCAGCCTGTGTGAACACTTCCAGGGATAGAGCAATCACAGCTTCTCTGGGAAACCTGTGCCAGTGCCTCAGCACCCTGACAGTAAAGAATGTCTTCCTAATATCTAATTAATCTAAACCTGTCCTCCTTCATCTTAAGGCCATTCCCCCTTGTCCTATCACTACAGTTCCTAACGAAGAGTCCCTCTCCAGCTTCCCTGTGGCCCCTTCATATGCTAGAAGGTTGCTATAAGGTCTCCAGATAACCTTCTCTTCTCTTCAACCAACCTTATCAACAGCTTCAACTTTCTCTGCCTGCCATGGAAGATGTTGCTGGGGACACAGCTGGAAACACACTCCTGGAAGAAGGCACACCCTGCCAGAAGTTTCCCTCTGAGGATCTGCAGCCCATGGGGAGCCCCCACTGAGGCAGGGATGCCCTGAAGAGGCTGTGGCTGTGGATAAGCCATGGCAGAGCAGTGACACCCCAAAGGGACTCTGGCTGTGGGTGACTCACACTAGAATGAGGTCACACAAGAGGGTCTGTGGCTGTGGGTGGCCCATGCCAGGGTAGTGACAGCCCTCAGGGACTGCAGCCCATGGGCAACACATACTGGACAGCCCCAGGGTACATCATCTTGCAGTCACTGCAGGGCAGGAACATCCCTAAAGGAATGGAGGCTCATGGAGGAGCCCAGGCTGGAGCAGAGTGAAGCAAGGAGCAGTAGAGGAGGAGAGCAAGTATTGGCAGAAAGAAATCATTGCACACTGAGCCAATCTCTTCTGCTGGTATCACCTTCCCAAGGAGTCAGTGGGGACTTACTGTAGCACCCAGAGACAAGGGCTATGGAGAGTGGGAAGAAGGGAGGAGAGGTACTGGACTATCTCAGGAAAGGAGAGGGAAAGTGGTTTCCTAAATGTTTGTTTAATTGTTTGTGTTTCCATCCTTTCTCAATATCTGCAGGCTTATATTAAATTACAGTAAATTAAGTGAAATTCCTTGAATAGAGACATATCATCCACGATACTTTGTGTTTTCTCAGTATTCTGAACAATTTTCCAGATACAGTCATGTAAAGAAATCTGCCTTCTGTTTCCTACTTCCTAACTCAGGTTTTAAATTCAGCCCTGCTACAGCATAGGCCAGGCTTGGGCTGTGAATCCAAATTGGCCACTGATGTCAGCAGGACACTCAAGAAAAAATTCCCCTATTCAGAGCAACAGCAAGAAATGCTCTTGTGCTGCAACAACTTTTTCCAGCTGTGTTCAAAATGACAACATGCACTTACCTTCCTGTTCCTGCACCTTCAACCAATAAGAAAACTCAGGAGCACCAGGAATGTCTGCACAGCACAAGCACAGGCAGAGCAGGAGAGTGTTACCAGTCCTTTCATCAGGCATCAACAGCATTTAGCCAAAAACTAAGGGCTTGGCCAACTTACTTCAATTATCTAATTTGTGGGGTTATGTTTCATATACATTTTAGATTGATTTAATCAGTGCTAATTAACATATCTTTATATATTATGAGAGACAGCAGATACCCATAAAGATTTTTATATAGAGCCGTATGGCAGACAGGGATGCACTAGCCAAAAAAATATAATGAGGCATATAAAAAAACTTTGCTGTACAACACTCCTTGGTAATTTTGAAAAATGAATGTCAGAGTTTGCACAATACAAGAGATACCATCTTGCTCTTGCACAGTCTGGCTATGGAAGCTGGATCAAGCTCTGCTTAGGATTATGAAGATGCAGTCTCCAAGGCTGATCTGAAGGCAGTCAGGTCTCATCTCTGGATTTTCCTCTTCTCCACAATGGAAAGTAGATGGAAGTGTTACCTTTAAGGTTAGGTAGGCTCAAGGTGGAAGATACATCCTGATTCTTCCCTAGGATCAGGAGATAGGCAGTTATCTCTTTTGACATAAAGGTTCTGCATCATTTGCTGTTTGCCAGATGCTTAAGATGGTGGCCTTGAGACCCTGCCTGGTCAGTCAAGGAGATTGCATTTGTTTACATGCACCTTGGGGTTTCTGATTTTACTGGTTTTTTCATTATACAGTCCTGTGGCCAAAATGTGAGGAAAAAACCCAACAACCTGCTTCATCTCTCCAGCACCTCCTGAATTCTTCTCTCTGCAGCTGTAATAACAGTTAATTTGAACCTTTTGTCTTTGCAATGTTGACATTTTCCAGCTTTTCCTATATGAATCCAACACCTCCTTGCCCTGCCTCATCCCTGAAATTGGCCTTAATCTGAAACTCAAGATACAGCTCTGTTAAAGACCTGAATTCCACATGGGAACTGTGCTGCTTTGAATGCTGGGAGAAGGAAATGGGAAGTTCATTCCAACCCCGACTTGCTAAAACAGAGACAAATGCAGTTTGGTGTGCAGAAGGTGACGAATCTACACCTCTAACCATGATCCATTACCTGTCACAGGGAGGAGCCTAAAGCAGCAAGCTGTGGGAGAAGCCAGAGGGTTGGGAACAGCAGACACATACTCCCAGACAGCATGAGAAACACATGGCAAGGACAGCAATAAAGTTCCCTTATGCCCCACAGTAAATGTTCACCCACCAATCTCAGGCAGTCACATATGGGCAGGAATCTTGTCCCATGCAGAAAAAAAATCAGGCTTGGCATTTTTAGTAGCACCTTCCTTTAATTGCATTGCTGTCATCCATGCAGGCAGAATTCAGGAGTCTTCAGGGATTCAGTTTGCCAAGAGCAAGCCAAGGTATCTGAAAACCAAACAAAAAATCAAGGAAACAAAAAAAAGACAAGTGATTCCACAAGCAGACTTCCCATTTCCTTCTCCCAGCATTCAAAGCAGCACAGTTCCCATGTGGAATTAAGGCTTTTAACAGAGCTGTATCTTCATTTTCAGATTAAGGCCAATTTCAGGGACGAGGCAGGGCAAAGACACATTGGATTCATATAGGAAAAGCTTGAAAATGTGAACATTGCAAGGACAAAAGGTTCAAATTAACGTATTACAGAGATAGGAATTCAGGAGGTGCTGGAGAGATGAAGAAAGTTGTTGGGTTTTTTTCCTCACATTTTGGCCACAGGAATGTATAATGAAAAACAGTAAAACCAGAAACCCCAAGATGCTCGTAAGCAAATGCAATCTCCTTCCTGCCACTTGCCCTAATTACTGAACATCCTAACACTCCAGACTCTGCCCTGAGTTCAAAACCAGACACTCAACCTTGGCATGATTTTGGCATCCTGAGTGAGTGGCAGCAGCCCCAGAGTAAAGGCTGTTCCTTATAGACTCCATTATCCTGGACCTGAAGAGATGAATGTGCTCTACGAGACTGCCATGACTAATAAATTCTGGCAGTAAAGCTTTGCAGAGCTGGAATTTTTTCTCCTTGTGCCGGAGCCTCTTTTTCTCTGTATCATACTGACACCCTGTGGTCATGGGCATGAATGGACCTATGGGAAAGGCCTTGGCTGCTCCTGTTTTATCTCAATGTCAGACAAAAATGCATTCTCAAGCGTGAACATGTGAGCAGAAAGTGATAATTAGCGTACTATTTAACAATTTAAAGAATTTAAAATATATCTTCGTTAGAGAAATCTGTACAGATTTTATCTATTTTTTTGTGATAAAATAAGCACAGCTAAAAATTAAATGCACACAGGATGTGTGATTAATTTTATAATACACTTTTTCGTGATGCTTACTACTTCTTTTTATGATGAAAAACACAAACACAAACACTTCTCCATGCAGAGGTTGATGGTCCTATCTTTGCAAAATCAAAGAGTGGAAATAAGCTAAACAAAAATTATTCCTGCCTTTTCAGTTTGTTCAAATGTGTAACCAGAACTAAAGTGCTGTACAGATAGACAGTATTTTTCTTTCATATATTATGCAAAATACAACCACCAAAAATGTACAATACTTTATTTACTGTGAGGCTACTGAAGCACTGGCACAAATTGCCCAGAGAAGTTGTGGCTTCCCCATCCCTAGTAATGTTCAAGGCCAGGTTGGATGGAACTCTGAGCAACCTGGTCTAGTGGAAGGTGTCCCTGCCCGTGGCAAGGGGTGGAATTAGATGATCCTTAAGGTCCCTTCCAACCCAAATCATCCTATGATCCTCTGTTTCTCTTCTGAAAGACAAAGCATTCAAGTTACAAGAACAAGATTATACAATGAGTGTTTGAGCTCTTTATCAGCTGCACTGATTATCTCATTTACATGACTTGGGACAATGTTGTTGAATTAGAAAGATAATTAGTGGTCAGAAAGAGCAGAACTTGAAGAAGTCAACATTCCCAGGGAGAAGGGAGTCTTCTGCATTTACAGAACAAACCCATATGTAACTGAATGTAATTGTAGTCAAGATCAGAGACAAAAACTTCTCAATAAACAACACCACAGTAACTATTATGGACTGAAAGTTCTCCTAGTTAAAATGTTTGACAGCAGAATTCCCATTTTCAGTATCACAGACAGTTCCCCATCTGGGTCAAATTGCCAACAGCAAACCATAACTAGTATATCAGGTTCCTCCCCTGACCTGACAGCAGGTCATACTCCTGCTGGTCTGGGAGGTCAGTGAGTGAAAAATTTAGTGGTCCTGTCATCTTGTCCTCTGCTACAATCACATTTCCATGAGGTTCTGTATCAACACATTGACACCTCATTAGGCTTAAACAAATCTTTCTTCACAAATTGCAGCATGTAACAAAACATTGTCTGGAAAATATTCCATATAGTTCAGATATGAAATCTTGCCCCATACACATAACATCATCTCCATCAAAGGAAAGTACTGCTGTAAATAGTTTCATGGCTTGAATGAGAGACTGAGGTGGGAGACTTGATACATCAGCATGCAAGAAGCCTCTGTCTCCTACACCATTTTTCACTGGGAAGGCTTTAAAATGCAAAGTTCTTTGTAACCTTCTTCATTAGTCATTTCACTGTCTACAACAGCTATCTTTCACTTTGCTCTCAGATCTGATTCACTCAGTAATACAAATATCTGTAAACTAGGCATGACTGGTAACCCCTTGAAATTTCATCAGCATATTTGGCACCAGCATGGAGAAACTGTCAGACTGAGGGACTCTCTCTCAGATTAGAGTTAACCCTGCCTAAATTCAAGCCCAGTTCTCAGCAGCTTTCAGCTGCCCCAGCTCTACAATTTATGACTGCCCTCTCAACGTTGGCCTCTTGCTTTAAACGTGTTGTGGTCTATGCAAGTGCTTAATTACTTACTAATTTCTTTCTATGGTCAAGAACATTGTTGTATATTTTGCAAAACAAAGTTTCTCAGTGTTCCAAGCTGTTCTTTAAATAAAGAGCTGATAAAAGTATTCAAGGCTGAAGCTAGAGATAACACTACCTCATAGCTGATTTATTTTTTCATGGTAATGGCTCTACATGTCATGTCTTTATGTGCTGGCCCCAACCAAAGCTCTTCTCTTGTAGCTTCAGTTTTCCAGCAGCTGAAGCACAGCAAAGTCCAGCCCATATTTCTCTCTCTAGAACAGTTACTGCTGTCCAGTCATGGCTTAGGGAACCCACTTGGATTTTCTGCCTTGTAATTTCTTTTACTTCCATGAGAACATAACCAACCATGTACTCTAAATACACTAAACATATTTTGTTTTTCAATGTATCTGATGCAGTCTAACACCCCCCCCCAAAAAAAAAGAAAGATTTTTACTCATTTTCCTGTTTTGTACTCAGCTAGAAACAAATACTATCAAACTTTTTCCCCTGTGTATATAGATATAACGTTCTGCTGAGCTTTTAGATATCTGAAAGTCCTTTCTGCTAAGAAAGCTTACAGGTTAGGCCAGCACATGCAAAAGGAAATCTTATTTATCAAGTAATTCTGGTGTGTTACTGTGGAAATTGTTGGGATGTAAAAATACTAGAGTTGAATATATGCTCTGTCCTCTCCAACTGGACTTAAAAGAGCAGTTTTCAGGCAAGGAAATGAGGACATTTCTCTACAGTGTTAGTCTCAAGAAGTTACTCAGACTTGTTTTAAATGACTTAATATTGCTACATCCCTTGAAGTCTTGCAGTGAAATGCTTCTCAGTTATCTGTCATAAACCTTCCTCTTCACTTCATACTGTTCTATCTAATTACACAATAATTCTCTTCCTAGCCTGATATTTATGCTGTTTAAAAAAACATGTTAGAAGTGTTTTTAGACAAGACAGATACCATAACACAAAGCAATGTTTCTCTGATAAGAGGAGAAAAATTGTAACATGAAATTTCAGTTCCCATGACTTTAGAGATGAGATAAAATCCACGAGAGAAAAATCAAGGCTGAATACAGAATCTGTACAAGGCTCACAAAGCAGAGATGAGACTCCAGCTACTATGCTCTTTGGAATTCTGCCCTGCAGCCCAAATAGGAAACTGATATTAATCTCATGCCTCACATCCTCTCGTGTTTTTACCTTGAGGACACCTCTTTCAGCACTTAGAACCATAGAAAGGTTAAGGTTGGACAGGACTTCTAGTCCACACCACTCCTCAGGGCATGGCCAACTTCATGGTGAGATCAGATGCTCCAGGCCCCATTCAAAAGTTTGTAAATCTCTGAGAATGGAGATACCACAACCATTTCTGAGCACGTGTCCCAGTACTGAACCACTCTCCTGTGTGGGATATTCCCTCCAAAATCCAATATTTCCTTCAACTAAGAATCATGAGATGAGTGATAAGTCTGCCTGTAATTTTTAAATCAAGCAGCTACACCATGCTCCAAGGATGACATTTGTAGTCCAACATACCCAGCTTGGTCAGTGGCCAACTTCAAGTCACTTTCTATTCTTCTCAATCACTGCATGACAGTCTGGTGCAACTTGTTTCCATGTAAACAAACCAAAAATTAGTCCATACTTCTCCCCAGCCTTCTTGTGGCAATTTTTATTCCAGGATCATTCATCCAGTCAAATAGTTCCAGCTAGCCTTTGTGAAGGGAGAATAAGAAACAAGTTTTGTCTCTCATGAAGAGTGGCAGTCATTTTTAACGCCTGGATTCCCTTTCCCAGTTGCCTGCTGTTCCAAGCAGTTCCCTAGATTACAACTCCTAGCTGACATAAATACTTCAAGAAAAACAGAAACTTCGAGCACTTTGCCATCCCAAATGTTCAGTGCATATATCACCAGAATTATAAACAGTAAGCAGAGAGACAGCATTGACACTTGGCCTAAGGCTGGCACAGCCAAGTGATGTTTAAGAATGTCTCTTTGAATTCTGAAGCACTCTTACACTCTTTTCTGTTCATGTGCCCCTGCTTTGAAGTTCATAAACATTCCAGTGAATAGCTTTTTGATTCATGTGAATGCTTGAAAAATACCTATTCTCTGCAAAATGCCTGCACATAATTGAGTTTTTCAATGCAGCAGCACAAATATTTGCTGTTCTGTATTCCACTGCCTAAAAATCTGTCCTTCAGTCCATGAACAACTACGTAGCCACACAACTAGCAATATATCAGAGAGGGCAAATAGACAAACTGGATAGTTTGCACATGTAACTTGACAAATGCTCATCTATATCATCCACTGAACAGATTTGCAGAATCCAGACAGAGTTTGTAAACAGTTCACAAACAGCAGGA
>NW_008658793.1:25862-35582 GCF_000695815.1 Acanthisitta chloris
CTTTTTGGACCATTATTCCTTATTACTTTATGCTTAAAGGTATGAAAACTACCAGATATTTAAGCACAATTTTTTTTTCAGGTGCATGGATGACAATGAATAATGAGCCTGCTGCATTTCTCACCTGCAGATGAGTTTGGCACTGCAAATCATCACAATATTGTCTTGTAGCAAGTACTCCAGCACATTAATTGCATCACATAGAACTTGCTGGACATTCATCACCTCAGGGAAGTTTTAATTATTAAAGAGATGGAAGTGGTTTGAAACCTTCACACACTAGTCACACAAAAGGAGAAGAGTTGTGACTCAAGGTCCAGCTTTTATGACAAGCTTCAGATATTCCAAAGGAAAAAACAAAACTCAACTGTTAGCACAGTTCTGTGACTGAAAGTACTCCTTGAGAGCTGAATTTTGCATCTTAAACTCGTGTACTGAAACACGAGCTATACCCCCAGCTGTATTTTTAGCATGGACACAAACCTTACCTTTTGATGTTGTGGAAGGCAAGAAATAACACAAGGCAACATGAGGCTGCACACAAGACTTGTTTTCCACCAGGAAAAGCCAACACAATGGCCTTTTGTTGGCATTTCTCCCAATCCCTGCTGAAGGAGGGTCCATGGAGATGATGCTGGCATGTGGGACACAACAGGGAATGGTTTGTAGATCCAGCCTCTTTCTCCTTTACAGGTAACAGAAGCTTCCCCAGATCTGCTCCAGCTTAAGGCAGACATCAGGTGGATGTTTCCCACACTCTGAGCTCAGAAGTCCAGTGTACCTCCCCAGCCTTCCTCAGTTCCTGCACTAGGAGGAAATGAGCCCTTCATCTCTGTTGCCTGCAGCAGGTCACTACTTCACAAAGCACTTGTGGTTTGACTTGTTTGTTATGAATTCACTGCCTTTCATTCTTGCAAGGAAACTTCTCGTTCTTTGAAGTGGAAAAGAGTTTCTGGAGGAAAAAAAGGCTTGTTTCATAATCTTTTAATCTGAACTCTTTAACAAGTTCTACAAGCACTATGTTTAAGGTTCTTTTGCCAGAAGTGTGACTTCATTCTGCAGTACTGATCCACCTTCATTAAATTCTTCTGATCACTCAAATAATTTGATTATCTGTTGCTTCAAATGATAGGACAGAGGGACTCTTCTTTGAGAACTGTAGTCATAGGACAAGGAGTAATGAGGTTAAATAGAGAGAGGGGAGATGTAAGTTAGATACTAGGAAGAAATTCTTCTCTGTGAGCATGGTGAGGTACCAGCACAGGTTGCCAAGAGAAGTTGTGGATGCCTCATCCCTGAAAGTGTTCAAGGTCAGGTTGGATAGGACATTGAGCAACCTGGTTTAGTGAAAGGTTCCCTGCTTGTGGCAAGGGGGTTGGAATTAGATGATCTTTAATGTTCCTTCCAACCCAGGCCATTCTGGGATTCTGTGATTCTAACACTGGCCCAGTCAGCTCTTGTTTGGAAGATTACCTATCAGTAGAAGTAAAACAGCCTCACATGATTCTGTTGTCCTTGCTCTTGTGGGAATACAAATACCCTAAACATAAGAAATGTCCTGATTACAACAACTAGCTCCCACCACATTACTTTTGTGCAGCCCCTCCAAAGCACTCTGAGGATTATATCACATTGCACCTTCACAAATTACATGTACCAGCTGAGCCATGGTCATTACATCAGCATTACTGTGTTCTGAAACCACATAAATCCTCAAGGAAAGGATTTAACACTGATGCACATTCTTTTGGGTTAGATGGAGTTGCAGAGCACAGTTGTTTCAAAATGAAGGCTCCCTCAGATGTTTGCAGTGACATTTTCAGACAGAACATGCTGCACCTCAGCTGAGACAGTTTTGAGTACCACAAATAGGGCCAATTTGCTGCAATGCAAAGGTATTATTTTTTTTAAATCACCATCTGCAGTTTACACTAAAACCCCTCTGAATACACCCCAACAGTACATGCACAGACAGCAAGTACCTCAGCCCAGGCACAGAGATTGGCAGTGCAGAAAGTGGGAATTTATTCAATGCTTATTTTTTCCTTAGTCTTCAAATTTAAAGGCTGTTCAACTCCTCTGTGCTTACCACACAGCTTGGGAAGGAGGACAGCAAACAGTGGGAGAGCAACTGGTTGGAGATTATACAGAAAAGCTCACCCAGACCTGCAGAATTTCCCAAAGAGTGCTGAAAGTGCTGTCAAATGTGATAGCAAGACCCCTGCTTACCATCTACACAAGGGTGACCTGCCTATCAGGAAAAATGCAGTAGTTGACACACTGAATGGTAGAGCTTGAATCGAGAGGAATCCTGTAGAACAGGAGGATCGAGCCAAGAGAAACCTCCTGGCATTCAACAAAGAGAAGCCCAGAGTTTTGCAGTGGTGAGGAGATAACTCCATGCATCAGGACACACTGGGAAGTGACTGAAAACAACTCAGAAGGATTTGGAGTGATGATGGATACCAGGCTGAATAAGAGCCAACACCAGAATTCACCCTATGTGTACAGCATACTCCACACCAGGCCACATTTGGAGGGCCATGGACAATATATCCAAGGAAAATGCTCTCCTAGTATGGTCAGCACTGGTGAGACCACACCTGGAGCAGACCATGGTCAGCTGTGGGAACTCAGTTCAACAGGGATGTGGAGAAAGAGAAGAGGGACTGGCAGAGGGTACCAGGGTCCACAAACACAGGACCTATGATGAGAAGTTGAGAAGAGCTGGGCTTTGGTTTTGCTGGAGGAGACATCTCACAGCAGCTCACAGACAAACCTTTCTCTGCAGTACCAGACAATAGCACAAGGGGCAACACCCATGAGTTACTTTTTGTGAGGTTCAGGTTGGACAGTAGGAAATATTTCCTCCACAGGGGAGTGTGGCACAGCACTGGAACACACTGCCCAGAGACAGCATGGATTCTCCATCCTCAGAGGTTTACAGGAGGTGTGGGCTGGGCAGAGCCACAATTGACCAAGTGTCAGGAATATTATCACTGCAAGAAGAAACCTGATCTCTGTAAACTCCAGAAGCCATTTCCAACCAGATCTTTCCATGATTCTATGATACTGAAGTGATTCTGCATCTATGTATGCAGAGACATTCATTCAGGTATATTTGAGGGGAGCAAAATGCCAGGGGAGAGGAGGACAGGAAACAAAAAACCTCAGCAATCTCCAAGTTTAGACTGGAACAAGCACAAGGTCCTGAGGATCATAGCTGGGACTGAAATGCCTAAAATCCACATAAGGAATCCATGGCTTTTGAATATGTCTGTGCAAGAATATAACAAAGAAAATAAGAATCCACTGCTGACATGGCAGAGAGTCACATTGTGACTTTTGCCCAGAGAGGCGTGCAGGCACTGCAAAACAAATATTCCCTACTGCAGGTAGGTGGGAAGTGTGTGAAAATCTCTTCCTCCCACCCCTTAAACTCAAATTAGCCCATATACACTACCTGCCAGTTCCTATAATTTATTGCTGATATAGCCCAGCTGTAAGTTTGCATGAATGCTTTTTCATGGCATGGAAAAAAACCCAACCATACTTCAGAGGTTTTCCTTCTGGGGAACAATTCCTTCCAGAGCTATTTTGGGAGTGCAGACAATACAACACCCTGCAGTGCAGGAGACAGAAAAAGGTCCACATGTTGAGTCCAGCATTCAGACCAGCTTCATCAATCTGCATCCATCTCAGAGTTTCAGATCTGTCTATAACCTTCAGGGGACCACTGAACAGATGTTCCCCAGACCAACAAATCTGCCTGGTTCAGCACAGCAGCACCTACACATACTGGCTGAGGCCCAAAAGCAGTATAGCTGTGCTGTGCAGTCTGACATTCAAATTAAGAATGCCCCTCCAGCAGCTGAACCACTCCTACAGCTACATGGATTCCTGGGGTGCCAAGGAAGCAGCAGCAGATTGACTATCAGAGCCCCTGAGACAGACCTACTGTTTCAATAACATATTTAAAGTGGCCACAGGCTGGGCTCACATTCCAGGATAGGGAGCATCATGACACCCTAATGAGAAACCTCCTCACCAGACCTTATTATCTGACTCCCCTAACTGTCCCTTCCTCCCCCCATAAAAAGCTCAGGACTCCTCCATACAATGAAGACCAAGATCCCTCAGACTTCCCTTACCCAAAGCATAACCTTTCCCTTTCTCAGAAGCCCTGTCTTTCTCTCTGCTCTTCCTCTGCTGGTTCCTATAAGCCAGACAGGAAATCAAATGCCTGGTGTAAATCCCTGCAGCTGTGCATCATTGAATTGCACAGGGGAGACAGTCATCCTTCCAGGCCTTTAAAGAGCCTGCAAGCTTTATGACACACCTCCAAGCTTCACACCCCTGCAACAGAGGCATAAGCCCACTCCAGACTTAGCTAAGAGCATTTTAAGAGACCTTTATCCTCCCAGGCATGCCTCCACATCAAAGTTTCTCATAACTCTCTCCCAGTTTCCTCAGTTTGTACATGATGGGGCCTTTCCCCCCAATAATTACATCATATAAATCCAGCTTCTTCAGTGATTCTCCCATGGAAATACTCCTCTCCCCCACTGTCCCTCTTATTACAAAGGCCTACTGAAGGAATTGATCTTTCTCCTTCTCTCCACCTCTGGGAGGAATGAGAGGTATTTGTATTCTGGTTGTGATGGCAAATGACAAATCACCAGTCCCCAAATCAAGAAGATTGATTTTTAAATTCATAGTATGATTTTCTTTTAAAATTTTAAAAGGTTTCATACAACAACAACCACATTCTGGTTTATGAATTTTTCAGACATAGTGACAACAAATGTTCTTTCCCCTAGAGATGTGAAGGATAGATAATGTTTTTTTTCAGTGAAAGAAGAGACTTGCACCAAAAGTATCTGTCTGCAGGAGCTGAGTGTTGTATCAAATACAGAGAGACTTGAGATGAAATCAGGACCCTAAACAACACAGTGAATCACCAAACCAGAAGTAATTTTCTTTGGCTTTCACAGCTGGGTTCTGCCTCCAGGCTCACAGCCACCCATAAAGCACAGTTTTGTAGTCTTTTTCTTTCTCCTTGTGGCTCATTCAGCACTTCTGAAATCTGTGACCAACTGTATTGGCACACAGGATAAAAATGCATAGGATAAAAAAAGGCCAAGAAACTGTCTACAGCCCAAGGTGTTACATTTAGGTGGGCCTTGAACCCTCTCCAAAGTTTTCCTCTCCCTTCCACAGTTGGATTGCTCAATGCAGCATTTTTTCAGGCTCTGATGAAGATGCTTGTGAGTTCTTATATCTTTTATTCCTTTCAAAAGAAGTCTTCTTATGTTTGTGTCTTTCTGGGAAATAGAGTTTTAAAATTACACTGGTTCTGTGCAGGAAAAAATAGCAATTAATCTGGAAATTATACCCCTTGCAATGGCTTCCAGTATAGCACTTGGAGGAGGATTATGTAAAGAAACAAACAACAAAAACATCAAAACATCAAGAAAGCTCCACAGTTTCCAAGGTAATCATGGATTGTTAAGGGGTTGGAATAGACCCTGAAGATCATCCAGTCCCAATTCCTCCCTGCCCTGGGCAGGGACACCTTCCACCAGATTAGGTTGCTTGAGGCTCTAGACAACTTGATTTTGAACACTGCCAGGGTTGGGGTATCCACAATCTCCTTGGGCAACCTCTTTCAGAGTCTCACCACCCTCACATTAAGAAACTTCTTCATAATATCTAATCTAATTTCCCCTCTTTCAATTTATTCCCATTACCCCTTGTCCTGTCCCTGCAGTTCCTAACAAAGAGTCCCTCTCCAGTTTCCCTGTAGGCACCTTCAGCTCCTGCAGGTTGCTATGAGGTCTCCACACAACCTTCTCTTCTCCAGGCTGAACAGCTCCAACTTTCTCAGTTAATATAGCCTAATAAAGAAAACAAGCAGTGCTGATCCAGGAGAGACAGTATGCTTGGGATTAAGTAGCAAAACACAGAGAGTCCTTTTAAGAAGAGATTTAAACAATGGAAACAAATAAGAAGTGAAAGGAGTTAATGAAAAAAAATCCAAAGGACAAAATGAGAAGAGTGTGAGGTAGAAAAAGCAAGGAATGAGAAAACTATGCTAAAAGGAACAAAAATGTGAATTGGCAGGGGATGAGGGAACTGAGAGGAATAAACAGAACAGCCACAATAAGCATAAGGTAAGAATATCAGACTGACAACAGGTAGTCTTCAGAAAATGTCAGGATTATGAGGAACAGAAAAAAGTGCAATATCAGCCTGATTTCATAAGCTTTAGGGGAGTGAAGAGGGTGGGGAGAGAAATGAAGAAACAGGCATAGATAATATGGCTGATGTTGAGGCACAAAACAAAGACACATGGAAGGGCTTAGCCACTGAGCCAAAATTGAGAATCACAGTAAACTGCACTTAAAAATAGACAGGGCTGTTTGGATAGTGTGGGCGAGAAGGGCCCAGAGCAGAGCACCACAGTTTTTTTAAAAGGTATTTTCTTGGCAATAACAACAAAAATGACACAACTGTTGCTAGTGAGAGAAGAAGGATGAATGGTGAGAATCAGAGGGGAAGAAAAGAATTTCTGTTTTTTGTTATCTTTAAAGCAGTTGTATCTCTCCAAGAAGGAGATAAGGGAGGTAGAAACAGAATTATTGATGAGTACGTGAGCAGTCAAGAAAGAAGGAACATATCTGGGTGCTGTGAGCATACCAATATCACTGGCCAGGAGCAAAAGTGCTGTGAGAGGGTAAATATAAAGATAACATGGAGACCAAAACAATACCCTGGGCACACTGTGAAGAGAAGCACCTCAAAACTGCTAAGAACTTGAGCAGTCAGTAAGTCAGGCTGGAAGAAAGGTGAACTGAAAGCCCAGCACCATGATAAAGAAGAAAGAAACAAACTGTTGGGTTGAACACAGTCCTGGGAATATGATTCCTGAGCAAAGCAAAGATGTCTGGAGTGGAATGACACAGAGCAAGAGCACTGAAGGACAAAGTGCTACAGAGCAGCTCATCCCTTAATGCTTGAGGATTGTAATTAGAGTTACATTTCTTTCCTGCAGCATCTCTTTCTAACTCAGTGCACTCCTAACTTGGTAAATTCCACTAACTTGTGTCTGGAGTTCTCATCCCAGAAGGAGACAAGCAGTAACATAGCAGGGTGAAGGAACAAAGTCTGACGCACAGAGACATCACCATTTTTCTCTGCTACAACAGCTATAGCATCACTGCCCACTCAAGCAAATTGATATTTTGACCTTATAGACTTCAGCTATAGCACAAGCACCTCCAGGGAAGACTTCAAAAGCAAGAGAATGGAAGTGCTGAGTGACTTCAGCAAAAATAAGTTGCAGGGCAAAGATGAGAACAAGATGCAAAGACTCCACCAGTTTGTTGTCCACAGAATAGAAGGATGCTTTAGAATGCAATGTTATTGCCTTTAAAAATATGTTGATGTCAGCTCAAATTGTAGTAAACCATTTTAAGCTTACAAAGAAATATATGGAGAAGGAGCCAGGCAAAGCCAGAGGGTACCTCCTCATTGCACAGCAAACCACTCAGGAGCTCGGGCCCTCTGAAGCAGATTGTTTTAAACAGGACTTTACATTTGGAACTGCGAGAGACTACTGAGCAATTACACTGCAGTTTTTCACAACAGGAATACCAAAAAGAGATATTACAATATGGCAAGAACAAGAAGCCAATGACATTTTAGTGTGTTGGCAGGGGTGTCTCTCTCTAATTATAAAGACCTGATCTATGATATTTTATCTCTCACAGGTTGATGCAAGGACCGTAAGAATATCTCACTATCTTGTGAGACCTCACCTGGAATACTGTGTGCACTTCTGGTGTCCTCAGCATAAGAAGGACATGGAGCAAATCCAGAGGAGCCCACGAAGTTGCTAAGAGCACTGGAGCATCTCCCTGTGAGGAAAGGCTGAGGGACTTGGGGCTATTCAGCCTGGAGAAGAGAAGGTTGTGTGGAGACCTCAGAGCAACTTTTCACTATCTGAAGGGGCTACAAGGAGCCAGAGAGGGACTCTGTGTTAGGAACTGCAGTGACAGGACAATGGGTTCAGATTGAAGGAGAGAAAGTCTAGGTTGGATGTGAGGAAAACGTTTTTTCCTGTGAGGGTGGTGAGACACTGGCACAGGTTGCCCAGGGAGGCTGTGGCTGCCCCAACCCTGGTGTTCCAGGCCAGGCTGGATGAGCCTTGAGCAACCTGATCTAGTGAGGAGGTGTCCCTGCCCAGGGCAGGGGGTTGGGACTAGATGATCTGTAAGGTCCATTCCAACCCTTAAATTCTATGATTCTATGATATAACAGAGCCCTTCTTTCAGACACTGCCCTTCAGTACTCACAGAACTACACAGACCTGGCAACACTGATCAGTAAGGGACAGCTAAGGAGGAGATGGTCTTCATCCATTCTTCTTCCTCACTTCTACTACATAAAGGAAGCACTGGCAAGATTTTACATCAGAAACTGGGAGTCAGAGGGCATATGCAGCAGTGTACAAGGGCACTACAGTACCACACAAATATGAATAGGAAGCTGCACACCCTCAGGACCATGATGAGCTGGTATGTGAACATCATCTATTACCACAGCAATGATGAGAGCATTCATTCCTGTGTAGCCACAGAAATGGCTTCAAACTGAAAGTGAGCAGTTTTAGATTAGGTATTGGGAAGAAATTCTTTCCTGTGAGGTGCTGAGGCATTGGCACAGGTTGCCCAGAGCAGCTGTGGCTGCTCCATCCCTGGGAGTGTTCAAGGCCAGGTTGGATGGGGCTTGGAGCAACCTGGGCTAGTGAAAGGTGTCCCTGCACCATATAATGGTGCTGCAATGCACCAGCTTGGTCTGTACTTTTTCTGGCAGTTATCCTGCAATTCTTTTAGGAGGAGAATAATGCAAGATTAAATCTAACTTTTATATAGTTTTCCTTAAGCCTCTTTACTCTTATATGGAGCTTTTGATTATGAAGACAAGGGAGTACAGAGGGAGAACATATGTTAGATTGTCCCTCACAGCCACATGTATCTACAGCAAAGACCAGAGAGAACTTTCTTCAAAGCAAGTGATGGGATTCTTCAGCAAGCAAAGAACCCCTTCTGCACATGCTTCACTCTTGGAAAAATTGGTGTTGCAAGTTTAAAACTCTGCTTTTGGCTTGCGTGAGCTGCATTTCCTCAGCAGATTATTCCTGATCTCACTGCCCTTGGCAGCATTAGAGGGGTCACATTTTTACACGGCTGAACTACTTGAACAATTTCTTCAAAGTATGAAATAAAAACATTCTTTCCTTCAAAGCAGCCATGAATGCTTTCTTCTTTATTCTGTTTGTTCAGTTTTTCTTTTTAAGTCAATAAACAATTTATACCTTGTATTCATTGCAAGGAAAACAAATTCTGCTCTGTTACTAGTATCTCCATTCTGTTTACAGCATCAGCTGCTGAAAATTAAGCATTTCACATGTGCCTTAAGTTCCTTTCTTAGATTTAAGTGCAACCTCTAAATTATTTGCTCCCCAGAAAAAGTTCTAATTGCATTTGGCAGGAATGGAGTGGCGAGTGACATCTCTGATTATCTTCTGCCAAGCCTCAAAGAGCTGCTGTGTCCTCTTTCCCAGCTCCCAGGAGAGAACCAGTACAGTGAACACCATTTTCTTAGGTACTACATGTAGCAGCAGCAGAGCATTTGCAAAGGTCACCTAGCAGAAGG
>NW_008658793.1:35595-43967 GCF_000695815.1 Acanthisitta chloris
AATGGTTATTATGGACTATTTAAAGCAGAGCCTGCTTACACATGGTGGAGTGAACCCAAACTTCATGTTACAGCTCTCTTTTGTTATAAATGGGTAAAATTTACCCAAGTGTTAATAGAGTGCAGGAGATGGATAAGGGTATTGTTAATATAAGGTAACCAAAAACCTAATCAGTCCTTAATGTGGTCAAAATACGGCACTTCAGCATATATGAGACCCAAAAAAGATGAAATAGCCGTTCTTGAACGCTTTTCCTCTTTGAAACATGTGTTCTCATACAAGTCTAATAAAGGAGATTACCTCCAATGCTGAGTCAACTTCCTATTTTTTTCTTTCCTACATAAACTAATAGGATTATCAGTATTATATCCTGAAATTCATATTCAAAAGCAATAGCACCCAAACCTTTGCCATGGAGACCATAGTAGAAGGTGAAACCACGAAGGCTTTTTTGTGTTGTTCTTCAGAAGGTATTAAAATGCAGTCAATAAACTCATCCAGCACAGAGAGACTAAGAAGGAAAAGGTCTCTCAGAATCCAGAAGGTCTGGTTGCTCTCAAAATAAGACAGAACAGATTCCTGTATGGAAAATCTTAATTAGTTAACAAACCACTTCATCCGAGGCATATTGGATTCAGGCACTCCCATCCTCGTTTGGTAAGAAGTGTTTTAGGGCTACCATCAGCTCTCCTGCTCTGTGCTGACAGCCTGCTCCTGTCATTCCAACAAAGCCTTTTTATTCCTCCAAGTCACACCACTGTGCAGGTCCATTCCTCCTTGTGCTGTCACAGCTCTTCTGTCCACCTCTGTGCACTCCAGGCCATGTCCTGCTCCACCTCAGTGTGGAAACTGTCTTCCTTCCTGCACTCTCCTGAGAGTCTCTTGTCACTTCTGTGATCTCTGTCCTTGTATTCAGCACTGCAGTGCCCAAAAGCAGTAACTCCAAGGAAAGTCTTATCCAGTCCCACACCAGGACCAAACATTGCTCTCCAGCCTGAAGGTAAAGACCAACAAAGAGATGAAATATGTTTGGTGTAAAGGGGCCCTGGGAAGAAATTAGCTGCTAGATGGGTTGACACTGAGCACATGTAAACTGATATTTATAGGATAATAAGTAGGACTGTGCTCACATTTGTTTTTATGAGATCTACCTCATAGATATGCAAATTTCCTTTGAGTCTTTTTTTTATTTTCTAGTACCTGGACATTCCAGATCTGCTTCTCACACAGAAATAATCCCAAATGGACTGATTTTTTTTTTTTAGCTGCAGCACAAGATGCTTTTCTCTAGTGCATTCCTCAGAAAGGCCAGGAACAAACTTGGAGAAAACAGGATGAGTCTCTGGCAGACCTGCAGCCCAGGAGACTCTAACCTCTAAGTTCAGCAGTTCCAAGCTTCTCTAATTTGGGTTTCTGGGCATTATCAATCAGCAGTCACACAACCAGCTCCAAGTAATGTATTTCTGATGCCCAACATAAGAAATAGTATAAACTATTAAGAAGGAAAGACAAATTGAAGTAAAATGACTAGATCTTGCCCTTAGAAGCAGCAAATCAATCTCCCTTACCTCAGTGGGTTCTACTATTACAAATGAGGGAAGAAGCACCTGAAGTTTTTTAAGCTGTGTTTTCAGAGTTCTGCCTCTCTTGGCTGGCTGCCTGGGAGAGGCTGCAGCTCTGAAACAGCCTCCCTGATGCATTGTTTCCTGAAAACAAAGAGCACCAAAAGGCAAGCACAATTATTCTCATTGCTGGATTCTTGAAACAAATGGCAGGAGACATAAATTACGAGAAGACCTGTAACGCTCTATCTGACGAGGAATAATGAACTACTGTAAAGATAGAGAAAAATTGAAGTGTGAAGGGGTGTAATGTTTTCCACATTAATAATGTAATCAAACTTTCTAAGATCACAGATTCTACTAATTTTTTTAAGAAAGGGATCAGACTGTTTTGCCTCAGGACTTTTTTTTTTTTCTGGCCAATTTCATTACTGTCATTAGCAGGTAGGATAACAGTCCTTTTACTACTTGACTTATTTAACTATAAAGCACCTAAACCATTTTTCAGCTCTATCCTGCAGAAAGTCCAACATTCACAGCTGAAAACAGTTCATTATCACTTTTTTTAAAGTATGTGTGAGTTTTAAGCAGTATTTTAGGCTGATCATTAGCACAAACACTCAAAAGGCTAAATATACCCCAGTACATCCTGAACTAGCATTACAGTTGCCACTGCAATTCATTCTGTAAAACACAATTCCATTTCACCTTTCTCCAGCCCAACAAAGCATTTCAGAGATCTCCAGAGGCCCTGAAAGATAACAACAAGACCTTCTTTAACAAAGCTGATAGATGCAAACCTCTCTTAGATGTATCAGGTTTTCCCCATGGTTTAAATACCAAGAATATTTTGGTGCTTGTGAACTACTTTGCTAGTAACATCTTCATTTTTCATGGATATGTTTGTCTTTACATGCATGAACAGAAAAACCTCAACCTTTTTAAGAATTTTGGGAAAACAGAGCTCAAGTTTGAGGGTTTTTTGTGTGTTTGGCTTAATTTTTTAATTAGAAAGAAATGGGATACAGAATAAGTTATTTAAATCAAAGTCACTAGGACCAGTGTAACATTTTTTTTCCATTTCTCTGTTACTATTTTGGCCAAAAAAAAAACCAAAACAGGCAAAATTTATAATCAAAGTACCATTTCAAGACAAAAAGCCAAAAATAAAGAGCTCATTGTCAGACTGCAAATAATCCTTTATCAAAAAAAACCCACAAAAAACCAAACCAAACAAAAAACCAGGTTTTTAAAAAGAATCTTTAATTAATCCTACTAATTACATGCACTTAGGTTGTCCCTCTAAATTCTCCTTCATCCAAGTATTGCTCAGGCACTTGGTCTGAAGTCTGTGGTTCGTGCTCAGCCTCCAGCATTTCAGATTTTACTTACTACAGCAGCATACCTAAACTAGAATCCAGAAATTTACTGGTCCAGGAGGAGAGAAAAGGAAGAAGGAAGCTCTATATCCAGCTGGCAGTCACTGAGTTGAGGCTCCCAAGTTAACAAAACTGCAGATGTTTATAGATTATGGCAAAATTTACCTGCTGCATCCAGTCTTCAGAGACTCTGTCAGGGTCTGCATCAGGGTGATAAAGAAAGGTGGGCCAAAAAAAAAAAAGCAATTTATAAAGACAGGTTGCAGGAACTAATTTTGTGTGAGCTCCTTTATTTCTTGAACTTTCCAGACTGGAGTGGTTATGCAGACAATCACAAAGAAAAGACAGCCAGTAACTTCCCAGCTTAAGATTGGCTCTTCAGACAACATGGTCCATCACAAAACTCCTCAGTCTCTCTCAGAATGGGCATAAATATAGATCCACAGCTCTTTTAAATGATAAACATTCCTGATTGCAGTTTTTAAGTGGGGTGTAGGCTGAAGCACACCTGTAATCTCCTTCTAGAACATTGGCACACGGGCAGATTGCAACAAATTGGAACAAAACCCATTAAGGCATTTATCTCCCCAAAATGATTAGTGCCTAGACTTCCATGAGGACTTTCTATCCTCCACTTCCAGATAAACATTGTGGAGGTCTAAGCACTTCTGAAAAGTCCTAACCAAATTGACTAGTTTCCTGAATATCCTGCAAAAAGCTATTTCTACTACTCTTACTATTAACCACCAGTTCTGAGTAAGTGGATTTCAGCCCCACACATTTATATCTGAGTAATCTCAGCAGTTCGTGCCAACACTCAATGTGTTGTTTCTAAAGCACTGTTATAGTTCACTGCATGTTTAATTTTTCATAGTTTATAAATTTATAACCATTGCTGTTTGTGGTGTAGGAAGGTCTGGAATCAGAAGGTCGATACTGGATCATTTTAAGGTCTAACCCACAAATTATTTCTTCTGTGGTGCCAGTTAGAGAATAGAGTTGAGGGAGCCTGTAGAACTTTCTGAGGAGAAACAACACTTTTCTGAGGGTGGTCAATGCACTTAGGAAGAATTCTGCAGGTCTATGCCCTTCCTGTGCTGAGGACTCCAGAGCTGGATGCAGCACTCCAGGTGTGATCTCACCAGAGCAGAGCAGAGGGGCAGAATCCTCTCCCTCACCTGCTGCCCACACTGCTTTGGATGCAGCCCAGGACACCAGGTGCAGCACCTTGCACTTGGATGAGGCAGGACTGAGGAGAGGGTGTTGTATTTGTGGACTTGAAGACCCAAGGGAGAAAGAAAACATTTTGGGCCATGGTTATTTCTAGAGGAGAAAGGGCCTCATGCTCCAAACAGAGAGAAGCTCACATCCTGTGAAATCTTGATGGGGTGCAGGACATTGCTTCATGGAAGAAGTTGCACAATAGGGTCCTCAGCACCCAATGGGATAATAGCCTCTACCACAAACCAAAGTCTTTAGATGACTTCTGAAATCAGCTCAGCCAGGTTCCACCAATGATCTCATGCCTTCAATAGCAACTGAAGGTGATGTCATACTTGGTTTTTAATGGAACTTTGGCAGAATACAGCTGGCACTTCAACATCAACAGTGTTCAACTGCAGACAAAGGGATATACCATCATTCAGAAAACTCATTGCACAGACACTGATCAAAGAAGTCATCCTTACCAACAGATTCTCTACCCAAAGTAAAGAGAACAAACATTTGCACCTACATCCCCAACCATGTAGTCTTCAGCCACAAGAGTTATTTTGCATGACCTCTACAGATGGTGCATATGCTCCATCCTTAAACAACTCCCAGAACTGCCCATGCCCTCACTTTGGCACAGGCACATTTTAGAGCCCCAGGAGTACCACTGGAGCAGTTCTCCTGGGTGGCACATTTCTTATCCCAGGGAGCAGCTGTTTTGTTTGAGGCCTTCAAAAACACACTGCCTTGGCAGACACACAGCAGAACCAAACATTGTGGCCTTTGCTGCCACTTGATTGTTTACTGTTCAGTCATGCACCAGCAACATTTTGCTGGACTAGGCCCAAAACATGAATAAGCTGATTGCAAGACAACCACAGACAGAGAAGACCTTTTCCCAGCCGGGTCCAGAAAGAACAAAATCTTCAACAGTTTGTACACTGCAGGTCCAGTTGGGGTTTTTTTCAGTACCAATGTGCTATTAGCAGTAAGGAGCAATCAGTCTTCTTAAAACTGAAGTATTGATTATGCTAACAGCAGGAACACAGAGTAGACAAAACAATTTTAGAACAGAAGTCTTTGTGTCCATCTGCCCTTACCACTGCGGAACAATAGCACAGGTCAGCCTGACTCCTTTAGAAGCACAGCAGAGAACTGCTTCGATCTGAGCAGGCCCCTAATAGCTTCCTCTTTGGGAAGGAGAGGATCTCTTTTTAGCCACACAGAGTTCCTATGCTCGGATCAGCTCCAGCACTTCCTCTGCATCTTCAGCCGCCTTCTCCACTCCTACTTGTTTTCTCAACAGTCCTGATTTAACATCTCCACATAGCAACTGTCCTTCTCACTGAGTTCATACACCTTGCTCACAGCACAGAGCAATTGCATTTTTATGATGCTCTGTATTCTGTAAATACTGGTGGAAGTTTGTGTTATAGAGACAAACGTTAATTCACTGTCAAGTGGCTCAGGGTTTAAAGCTCCACTGAATTAACTTCATGCAGAGTTGGATCAAAGTCAAGATATACCTGCAAATGTATATGTGGACAAGTGACTTTTTTATATTAAAAAAGACCTATTCATAGGGACTGGTATTTAAAGATTTCATTATTATTATTTACTCAAAGAATACATGTTTGGAATAACAAAAATAGAGGAAAAAACAAGATTCTCCAAACATACTAGAATACAAGGCATACAGTCACTTAAACTTGTGTCTATTTCTGGCATTTCATTTATTTTCTCTATGTGATACACAAAGAAACAAATATACATACTGACTGTGGTGGCATCCATTGCATACAAGATGACTTCCCCTCCAAGGAACATTTTGGATATAGTTACATTTGGCTCTCTGGGAGGACTTTATAATATCTTCTTCCCCAAGCAGCTGTTCAAATTGCTCCTTCAAGGCCCATTTCTGCCATCACTAAGAAATGCACTGGAAGTTCTCACTCCTACATGGCACAGTCTAATCCTTATCAGATACTTAAGCAAATAAAGGAGCAGAGGAGGCAAAGCAGAAACCTCACAACATGCTCTTGCATGAGCACAAGCCCTGCTGTGATGATGTGATGGGAGGACAGAAAGGTTACACACACAGCATCTCATATGCAGCAGCTCTCTGAGATGCATTTACTATGAGACTTATCCAGGTCTGTGGAAAACGGGATGAGAAGAACTTTTACCAAACAATACAAAAAAAGACAAGTTTTTTCTTAAACACTTGAAGGCTATACTGTATCTTCTATGCTTTGAAAACTATACACTTCTTTTGACTGGAATTGCTTTAGCCAGAAGTGTGGTAACGTATCTTAGCAACAGCATCAAGGGGGAAGACTTACTGTACTGTAAAAGAATTAAAACAAAATGCATATAGCTGTTGTTATAAATACACCCCTACCACTCTGAGGGGGTGTTCAATTATACCCCTGATTACTTTGCACATTCCCTTCTCCAAAGGGGTGGGGACATTTCTCTAGTTTTCAGCTCACCCATGAGGAGCTCTGAGCATTTTAATTCCCCTTCAGCCTCAGCTCTGACTAGACAAGCCCTACAGCATAACCTGTCACTATCCCAGGCACATTAGAAAAAGCCATTACTGTAGCACCCCGGAGATAACCTCTTTGTGTGAGCCACACTGCCACTCCCTCAGGTGTTCAGCTGCCATCAGCCCACAGCAGCATTTTCCCACTCTGTCTGGAGCAGGTGAGCCTAGACATACCAGGTCTGCAGTATTTCACATTCCCACTTGTCAGGCAAATAGAAAGCTTTCTGCAGCAGGGGAACTTTGCACAATTTCATCATTCACCAAGATGTGCAGTTTCCCACAGATTACAATAACCTCGTGAGTGCAAGCTTCATCTATGCACTCTCCTCCAGTCCCCAGCAGGTCAAGATCCTTACAGGCTTCTCACCTCCCCTACAGTGCTTTCCTCCCTGAGGAGAGCTCCACCAGCTAGGACAGGGGCTACATCCCTCTCCTGCCATGGATGCAGGGGGAAAAGCATCCAGCTGCACCAGAAGCACAGAACTGATTTAAGGGAGGCCCTAAAAAGTGAACACAAGAGCTCCAGATATTAAGTGGCAGAGTACTTAAGTAAAAAAACGTGAAAACCCTTCAGCAAGGGAAGGTGGGTTTCCATTTTCTTTTTAAGGATTATCCTCTGCAAGCAACTTTGGCAACAGCTACAATTAACAGCCTCACCTGAGTATCCTTTCAGCAAATAGCTTGCTCAGCCTTCCTGGGAATTAACACTACTACTGTCTGCCTCCTAGTGAAACTTGATTTGAAACCCCTGGAAATCTTGCGGATGATTCCTCCAGCTCAAGGGAGGGAGGGAGCTCTTTCTGTTTACTATGGCAGGGGAGGGATTTTAGTCCATGCATCCTGAGACAGATTTACACACAAGGACAGACCAGGTGGTTGCCTAGGACAGCAAATTGATCAGGGGATACCGAGAGTCTGCATGGCTTAGGCTGGGTATTTTTCAACTTTATCTACCACCAAGGATTGGGGGAAGGGTCAGAAACAACCACAAAGTGACTCTGCTGAGGTTTGCCCACTGTTCTATTTCAAGGCTTTTGGACTATCTGCTCCATCCAACGATCTATCTCGTACTGTCATTACTCCAGAGATGCAGAGACTAATTCCATCCTAAGTGTTCCCATCTTTCAAAAGGCCGCACTTGACTGCCGGCATTAATTCCGTGCATGATGAAGACATTTAAAGGCTCGCAGGCTTCCTCGCACGCAGAATCCAGGCATGCCTCGCTCCTGCCGGCGCAGCAGATCAATTTCCACAATCACACACACACACACACGTGCCCGCTGCGAATAGACCGACACCCGTGCGGGAGACGCACCCGCATCCCCAGCTGACCCCGCATCTTCATCCTCATCCTCCTCCTCCTCCTCCTGCAGCCCTGCCTGGCTCCCGAGCGGCGCCCCAGGCAGGCTCAGCTCCCTCCGGAGCTCCCATCATCCCGAGAAGGGATCAGAGCCCCAGCGCGTTCCTCCAGCGCCGATTCCCATCCCACCGCTCTCCCTTTAAGGCTCTGGGAAACTTTTCTCCCGGCCGTTAGCGGAGCTAGGCGCTGGGCTGAGCCGTTCGGCGCCGAGAAGTTTCTGCCGCGAGCGCTGAGCACCTGTCCCCGCAGAGCTCGCGGAGCGCCCCGGGCAGCGCGTGCGAGGCGCGAGGAGGAGCTCGCTCCGGGGGAGG
>NW_008658794.1:0-26238 GCF_000695815.1 Acanthisitta chloris
GGATTTGCACCAGCACGGCAAGAGTCAACACCACAGCCCCAGCAGCCCACTCCCACCCCCAGCCCAAGAAACGTCCTGGGGAGCCCGTGCTGCTCCCTCGCTCCGGCAGCTCCCTGAGCCCTGCACTCATGCCCTGCTATTCCTAAACTCCCTAGGTGCCCTCCCAGTGGCTCCCCCCACCTCAGGAGCACCCAGTACTGAGCTGACGGCTGGCAGATACACACGCAGCTGAAGCCTGGTCCAGCCAGGGAGACCTGCTTGAGCGCGGGCAGAGAGCAGCCTGCCTTCACCCATCCCCAGTGCTGCTTTGCCAGGAGCTGACTGCGATGGGCAGACTCCGGTGTGACCCAGACCCACCCGTGTCCACCATCCATACTACCCAGTGGTCACCCCTTGCAGCCCATGCTGGGGCTCCCTTGGGACCACACTGTGGCTTCTCAGTACAACTTGCCTTTATGGAGGTCCAGGCTTTTCTCTAACACTTCCCAGCTTCTTCCAGGTGCTGAGCTGACAGGTGATGGGCTATGTACCAGGGCAGTTGGGTCCCAAGGTTCCATTCCCAGTGGGATGGAGCTCTGACTAGGGGAGGAGATGGCAGTGCAGCCTTCCCTCTGCTTCAACTGTCAGATAGCTGCACATCTTTTCAGCAGCGGCAGCAGCAGCAGCAGCAGCAGCAGCAGCGAGAGTGTAACGCAAAGCCAAAGTGACTATTATGTGGACTAACAGGAACAAAGTGCCTGTGTTGCCCCAAGAAGCAGTGATAGGTGGCAATATTTTCCTCCCCGGGGCCAATCTGTGTGTCCTGCTGTCAGCATCTCCCAGCAGGTCTAGGAAGGATTTGAGCCCAGAATGCCAGCCCCAGATGAGGGGCCTCAGCAGGGAAGCTGTTTTCCAGGATGTCAGCCAGGGCACACAGCTGCTGCTGTGAACAGAGTGATCGCCAGGGAAAACATGTCCCTGTTGACCAGACCCAGCCAGCATAGTTTGAAGGGAGTGTAACGAAGGAATAGTTTGTCCCCATGTCCCTAGGGAGTGGGACAGACAGAAAGGGGCTTGGGATGCAGCAAAGGAGGTTTGGTATCTCTACCATTCAAGATCTGTCAGTCCAGATTAGAGGCATACTTTGGAAATGGCCTCAGCATGTGACATTCTGCCTTGGGGTAGAAGGACAGAGTAGATGGCTTGTAGTGGCCCCTCCAGCTGGTGACTCCAACTCAGCCAAAGTCCCAATGGCATTGAAATAAAGCCCTGGCCACGCACACCCCAGGGTTTCGTGTGGGTGCGGGGTGAGCTGCAGCCCTGTGAGGAAGCAGAGAAGGTAGTGGGACTTGCTGTTGCAAGGCTGGCAATAAGAAGGTTTGGTGGCAGTCACTTTCTTAGAGTGAAAGTTCCCATGAAGGTCCTGCTTATGTTCCTGGGAGCTCGTGGAGATGTGGTCACCACTGGCTGCCTGCTTTCCTGGTCCTGTTGTTTGCCTCAGTTATGAGATATTCCATGCAGCCCTGTCCAGCCAGTGGGTGGTAATTAAAGGCAAACAAAGAGGCCTCATCAAATATGGACAGCCTCTTGGCAAGGCTGGAGGGGCTGTGGAGGTGAAGTGATGGAAGACATGGGCTCAAACCCCCTTCTCTCCATGTCATGGGGGAGCCCAAAAGAAAACCTTGGTTGCTGAAGCATCTTCATTCATGGTTTGCCATGGGTCAGAGAAATGCCTTGGCTTTATGCCATGCCAAGGTGCCCAGCAGAAGGCAAGCAGGTGTGCAGGAAGGATAGCTCACAGAGGCTGCACTGCCACCATGATATGCATGGTCACCTCCACCACAGCTATCCCTGCACAGTCCTGGCCAACTCCTTCCGTCAGCCTGCGGAGGCTGCTCCATCCTTGAGCCACACATATCCCTGGATTAACGCGCAGGCGCTGCGATTGTCTGGCGGTGCAGGGGATTAGCCCTCACCAACTTTTACAGATATAGTGCTTAGCAGCAGAGCTGCAGCTCTGTTCCTCCTGCTTTAATGATGATAAGGCGACATTAGCATCCCAAATCAAAGTCTCTCCAACCTCAGGCAGGTCTGAGAGAAATGTATGCATGCATAGATATGTACGTGCTAGTGCTGATGGATGTATGGCAAAAAACAGCCTAAGCAATGTGGTTTGGGGCTTTACTTTTATAACTGCAGCCATTCAGACCAGATTAGAGACGAGCAGTGTCCCTGGGAGGTGACATGAGGCAAAAGGCTGTGTGACCTAGAAGAGTCAGTCAGAGACAAAACACCTCTGGGGCACTGAGGCTAAGCTGCCAGCTGGAAACTTCCCTGCCCAGAAAAGGAAAAGAGACAGATTCTGAAGGGAGTGTAGCAAAATGCAGGGAGCTTCCCACTTCACTGAAACTTCTTGTATTTATGCATCTGCTGGGATGAATGAAATGAAAATGGATATCGAAATGGCCCTTTGCTCTCAGCTACAAGGGAGACTCTGATGAGAACCCATCTAGCAAAAGAAAATGAGATCTCATTACGTTAAATATTAGCTGATGTGCTATCACATTGGACTTGCTATACCAGCCAAATGATGCCCTTCTTCAAAAAATAATTAGACAAAATGTTGCCGTAGACATAAGATACAGGAGGAAAAGGCTGTGCTTGTGCTTCAGGCTGGTCTGGCACGGGAAGGTGGGGTTTTGTTTTCGATTATGTTCTCTCAAACATTGAAATCTGCCTGCCAATACGTCCTGAGCTTCACATGCTTCATTTCACTACAGACATAGCAACAGATAAATATGCCATGACAAATTTGGTAACATTATTTTTGACGGCCAAAAAAACTCCAGATCACTCAAGACTAAAAGCCTGAACTTCTGCCAAACAATCACAAGCGAAGAGCTGAGATGAAAGATTTCGCGCCAGAAAGGGACAGACACTACTAAAATGCCAAATAACTGGAAGGCCTCTGCAGAGGTGAAGATTCAGCTGCAGGGCATCCTCAAAAAAACAGAAACAGAGAGTGGAGACACAATGAAAGGGAAAAAATCCCACACTTGAGATGACTGGGTGTTGCTGCTCGGGCATCTGTATCAGTGGGACCAGAGGGCATCGGGCAGGACTTGCTTGTGAGAGGCATTTGGTGCACCTTGTGCCAGCAGGATAAGTGGGAGGATTTGAAGTACCTATTTATGATGACTGAGGGGAACACCAAACAGATTAAAGTTATATTTGCAGTTATTAAAAATGATCAGATTAGTGAAATCTACAGGCAAGAGAGAAGCTTCAGAGGATTCAGGCAAAGCTAATTAATTGGGCAGTGTGATGGGAGAAGAAATTAAGCATGGACAAGAAGAAGGTAAAACATATTGGAAGGAACGACTTCAATGCTTCATAATCACTAGTGATTTCTAAATTAACTGGAAGCATGAAGGCAAAACAGCTATGTGGGTGTATCTGTGGACAATAGAGTGAAAACCATCTGGTTAATGTACAGTGGCAAGGAAAAAGAAAACCAACATGCTGTCAGATTGCTTTCATAGAGGCATATAGAAAATAATGAAAACATTACAGTACTATGTTGGTAATGACTCAGCTGTTATGGATAAGTTGAGGTTTTTCAATTAGAAGACAGATTCAGATAATTGATTGTGAAAAAAATACAGTTAAAAAAAAAAAAGTCTTCTGTAAAAGTGAAGCACCAAGCCCTGGAGCACAAAATGAAGTTTTTAAGTGTTTATGAGGAAATCTGGTCATTTAGGAGGCATCAGTAAGCAAGGCATAAGATGTCTACAAAACATAGCACTCAGCATCAGATTCTGTCAGGCGTCTGATATGATTAGCACTTGATAAAACAGATGACTCTAACTTCCCGTGTAGTTAAAGCTCCTGAGAAACCTGTGTCTGCAATATATTTGAATAGCATCCTTCTGGGATTAGTGTAATTTTCCTCCTTCTCAGTAAATGTTGGCTTCTGAGAAGGCTGAAATTGAAATGCTCCAGTGCAGTAAAATCCACAGAGAAGTCCATAGCCCTGACAGTGTCTCACCTGGCCATATCAAAGAGAGATCCTCTTACCTGATGCTGGAGCAGTCAGTGTTCAGGCTGCCCAGTGCTGGGCACTTATCTTTGGCACACAAGGGATGGGGGAAGGAGTTGCTTTTGGAAAGCTGTTCCAAGAACCTGAATTCTGCAGTAATTAAGCTCGCAATTGACATGCTGTGAATAGACATTCAGTGGGACCTTTTCCGCACTTCAACTATGTAGTCTGGTTGGATGCCTAAAGTATGTGGCAGCATCTCCAGCTTCTCGTCGCATAGGAAACTCCTATCCTCCTGGACAGTTGCTTGGGATGACAGGACATGGAGGTCATTATGGAAAAGGCCAAGTCCTCATGAGGGCAAGACATCTCTATGAATACCAAATGTCCCCATCGGAGCTGATGCTCCTGGACCAGAGCCAGCTGAGGTGTAGGTTGGGAGAGCAGGGAAGCAGTGTGGGATGTTCAAGGATGTAAAGGGGGGCAGGGAGGGAGAAGGAGGTGGTGTGTATGGGTGCACACATGTCATGTTGAGGGTAGGTTAAGGGAAATAGCGGACATCTGGAGGACGAGTGGGATACGGAAGGGAACCCTGTGTGCTGTCTAGCTGCTTTGCATCGCTCTGGAAAAGCAAAGCTGCTCTAAACCCAGAATAGCTGCTCCATATGCTTTGGCTGTTTTTGCCTGCAGCCAGAGCTTTGTGGTAAATCTGGCCATGAAAGATAACACTCTTACAAACGCTGAGCTGGTGGGACTACCTGTCTGCCCTGGATGACCTTGGAATGGTCCTTCCAGCCTGATGCACTGTGATTCTGCAACTGCTGAAGATAAAACCCCAAGTTGTGAAAAAGAAAGCAAGGGGAAAATCCACATAACCCCAAATTTGTACTCCTATGCAACCTGTATTAAAAAAAAAGCTAATCTCTGTGAGCTTCCACTATAAAAATGTAGATGTGTTTGGGCCACGGCGGAGTGTTTGAGACCTGTCTGCGCGCTTCTGCATCCTGTTATGTTGAATTTAGGGCATAAACTGAAGACCTCACTTTGACATAATTCTTCCTAAGAATAGAAGTCTGTGACATGTGCTTGCCCATCAAACCTTGCCCAGCTCTGATCAGGAGAGAAGTGAGGTCAATGGCTGATGGACATGATTCAGCCTTCCTGCTACCAGGGCTGGTTCTGCTGCTGGTACAGACTGCAGGCACTAGTCCCTAGGGCCTTGGAGGGCACAAAGCAAATAGCAGGATTGAGACGTGTTTTGAGAGATGACAGAGAGTGAATTCCTCATGTCCCACAGCTGGCTTTGAGCCAACAGGGTTCAATCCTGTTATTCCACAAGGGCCTGAACTGTGGTGTTTCACTTCCTTAAAGGTTCATATACTTTTGGGTTTTTCCATTCTCTCTCATTTTTCAGAGTTGTCCTTCCCTGCCCAAAATAGGCCACATTGAGCAAGGATGCATCCCAGGCTGTGCATGTGGGGACAGGACAGCCACAGCAACTGGGGGGTTCTCAGACTGTCTCCATGCTGTGATGTGGCTGCAGAGGGTGTAATCCAACCCTAGCAAAGACAGCTACTAACTGAGGCGGCTATCACCTGCCTGACAGCAGGTCCTCCACTGACTAATTGCTGAATAAACCCTCTTGAGAGGCTGGCAGACTGAGCCCTGGGGACCTCCTGAGTCAGCTATTGGCAGGAGGCAAAATCTCTGGAAATTAAGCTCTACAAGGCTGATGAAGCCCCAGATTAAGGGCAGGTAGCAGGGTTAGGAAGAAGATATCAGCATGCAGCTGTGTGAGCATGACAGGGACCTTCCTCATTTGTGTTTAGTCTGTGCTAGCTCAAAAAAGGAGCAGTGGTGGGCTTCATCCATGTCTTTGGGATCCTGCAGCCTCCTCCAGACCCTTCTGCATCCCTCTGCCATCTCCTGGGGCCTGTGCTCAACTTGTGGGCAGCTGGGTGCATGGGGCACCCTCCATTTCATGGCTGGAGTGGGGAGTGGACCTTCCATCAGGGCAGCCTTCTGCTGCAAACACTCTCACACAGATGTGCAGAACTTGTGCCTTCTCCTTTTCCCCCCTCTTTATTGGTACCAAACCTCTGGGAAAGTGACTGTGAACATAGTAAAGAAATTCAACTTGGCAAACAGGAACAGAAGGACTTTGCCCCACAAACCCTTAAAAAGTACTGAAATTCACTTGAATAAGCAGAAAAAATGACTGAACTGTCACACATGAGGCACATGAATCATCTTCGGGGAGGAAAGCGATTCTGGCAATGTCTGGGCTTGAAGTAACTGTAGTTAACATTATAATGACTCATACCGCATATGCGTCACATCGTTTTTCATTAAGAGCAGCATTCTGATGCCCTGTGACTAACTGGAAGCTGGAATCGTGGTCCAAAAGACTTGGGATGGGGACTTTTCCTGCTTATAAGCTCTGTCTGAGTGTCAAAGGCATTATCAGTCTTCAAATATTAAATAATAAATAATAATAATAATTCTTAGATCAGGCACTTCATTCAAATGACAAAATGAGATGGGCTTTGGAGCTGCCATCCCCAGGGAGTGCCATGATTTTAATAGGGAGAAAATGGATAAATTGAGGGCAGGCACCTCCAGAGAGGCCCTTCTTCTGCTCTCAGCTCATTAATGTCAAACCAGGCTCTGCAGCCCATTTCTGATCTTCAGACAAGGTCAAAATTTCCATTTTTGTCTCTCCACAGAAAGACCTTGGATTCCTTTATAATAACCCTATGGCCCCCTCAGCATCCTCCCAACAAATCTTTTGATGCGTAAATCCCCACCACATCAGCTCCTGCAGCCCAAGCCACTCGGTCAGCATCACCCAGACACACCAAGCCTCTTGCTTTGCCTGTACTTGCCAGGCACCTGAGGGGCCTGCAGGCTGGAGGAATTTGGGGTGCCAGAGGTGGAGGGGTAATGGTGGGCAGCAGATGCAATACAAAGATGGATGAGTCGGTGGGGAGTAAGGGAATGAATTAGTGGGAATTGAGCACAACCTCAGTTTTTGAGGGCAGAAGCTGCAGCTTTTGTGGGCTCAGTCTATTACACTTGGCCAGGAGAGGTGACAAGGCTCTGGGATGATGCCACCTCCTCTGATCAGGCCAGCCTTCTCTAGCATTTAAGCCTTGTTGCTGCCCCTTGAGCTCAATCAGGCAGTTTTGGGGGCTGATTTCAATCTGTTGGGGTGGGGCTGGAGGGCAGTGAGCACACAAAAGGCAATGCTAATGACCATTGCCTCTGTTCTGATGACAAAATGCTCAAATTATATAAAAATTGATGAGTGGTGGGAGGAAATTGCCAGGAAATGAGAGGTGAAGGTGAGGAGACCCCCAGGAGCAACTTGTCATAGGGAAAATGGGAGAGATGCAGCTCTGGGGTATGAGCCAAGGATGCACTGAGCTGCCAGAGGAATGGTTTCAGGCTCCTAGGCCACAGCTATGTTTTGGTGGCAGAATAACTCCACTTCCCAGAGGACAGCCACGGGCTTTGAGACACAAGTGATGTCACATGTTGGCCATGGTTCTTGAAGGGCCACACAGCATTTTGTTTTCATGCTGGTAGAGCTACTACACCCATGTAGGGATGGAGTCCTCTGTGAGGGGTTACAATGAGCTGTGCTAAAGTGACTGCCAAAGCCTGCAGAAAGTCATGGGCTAGATACCACAAAACACTGTGCAAAAGCCTCTGCATGGCTGGGAAACACCCCTCCTGCTCAGACCTGCTCTGTGAGAAGACTCTAGAGAGATGGGTGGAAAACCCTGATGTGTAGCAGCAGCAGACATGCCATAGAAATTGAGACTTCCTGTGGACATCTGTGGAGTCTCATGTTCTCAGGGCAATGGCTCCCCCAGGCTCTGGGCCCTGCTGAATCTTGTGTTGTCAGCTTAAACCACTCTTCATAACCAAATTGTCCTCAGCATAATGGCAACATTGAAGCTGGGCATGAGCAGAGTAGCTGAGGGATATGCTGAAGTTACGGTATCAAACTGCAGGAAGAGAAAAAACAATCTGGAAGATACCTGTGGTGCTAATCCTACTTTACCCCCCTCCTAGATGAATAATACAGACCAGTCAAAGAGATTATTATCAAACTTCACAAAATATACCACCTATGGGCTGAAGGAAGCAAGAGAAAATGTATCTCAAAGGGTAGTATTTGTATGAAAAGTGACAAACTACCAAAAATAAGTGCTTACATTTGAAGCTCCCTCTTGATCATCGTAGCAGGACAAGGACAGTGGTCTCCCTGCTGAAGAGCAGCGCTATTGTGGGTGGCACTGATGCACCATCTGAAACCCATAGCAGGCCAATAATCACTCACACCAACTGCTGAAATACCTTGTAGGGGCTCAATTAACAGGAGGAAGAGTCTTACAAACCTTGGGAGGTGAGATTGCCTGAAGACAGAGACAAAAATACAGTAGCAATGGGGTTCAGAGGGAAACAGCAGTCACATAAATTGCCCATTCAGCTTTGCCTCTCTAACCCCAGGACATCCCCTGAGCTGGACCTGTGACAAGGACAGCATCTGCAACCATTTTGGTACCACACTGACTCAGACCAGCTCCAAGGTACATTCACAGGCAGGCAGGCCATGGTGGGGAGCTTGAAAAAGTTTAGCCAATATATTTGTTTTCTTGTGGGTGCTTGGCTGCAACAGCCAACTGTCCACAAAGTCTGTGCAACTGCTTGATTTTATTAGGGTTCCTTCTCAGGGTTATAGATTTAGCTGTACCAATAGCTGCCTTAACCTCATACTAGAGATCATTTATAAACAGGAAAGTATTTCAAGTGTTGAGTGTGCCAGGCTGTGACATAAATGGTTATAGTTTGGAGGGACCATGCCATAATCGATTGATTTAAGATACTGTTATCTGTGAGATACTTACAGATGCAATCTCAGAAGCACATTTCTAAAAGGTGAGAATACAAACTAAAAATGTTTTACAAGCCCCTCTGTCTCTCTGAAAGCCATTGATGTGTTTCTAATACAGCATGTCAAACCCATCAGCACAAATAGCATCATTGGTGCCATGTAGGGCCTGTCTGCCTGTCCTTTTCCTCCAACTCCCTGCACTAGCCCTGTGGGCTCTGGGCCACAGCTCTGGGCCTGAGCAGGTACAGCCTGAACACCAAAATGATCATGTAGCTTCTGGATTCAGGTGTCCTGGACAGGGTAATCTTATAGCAGCACATCTAGGACATGTGACTGGGCATAATTCCCTACTGCGTTGTCCAAAGGTCCCATGTTGTTGAAAACAGCTTTCACTCCAGACTGATGTGCCAGCTTTGCAAAGCTGCTCTGACCGGGCTCTTCATAGCCGGGTATCATTGCCCCGCACTGCACACCATGTCAGCATGCTTTAGAAGCAGGAGGGTTTGGCAGCATCTCTGCTGGCTCTGGAAATGGAGGAGGTGGGGTACCAAAGAGCATTCTGTTTGTTTTCTCCTAGTAGCACAATTTGTGCAGGCTTTACCCTGATCTACTGCACTGCCTGAAGACCACGTAGGAGCAGTAAACACCGACATGGCCATTTGGTTCAATTGTAATTCCCTCTCCACAGGACTTCTCCATTGTGTCTTGCAGGTTATTCTGGAAGCAGCAGCACACTGGATTATTGGAAGGAACTTTGCTGATCGTATCTTCACTTCTGCTACCTGTTAAGCACTGGATTGACTGACTTGGTCTCACTAGTCCCTAAAGTCTTGTGGATGTCCTAAAGTCCTGTTCTCTATGTGTACAGGAACTGCCTGTCAAATCTTGTCAAACCTCTGTCCTCACCTTTGTCTACTCTGCTCCTTCAGCAATGCTGCCATAGAGCAAGAAGGGCTTGGCCTGGAAGATACTGCACCCCGGTATTATTCTTGTTTGTCACCCAGCTGCAATGTGGACTTCAGTAATCACCATTTTCTAACACCCAGCGATGTCAGTGACAGGCAGTATGCTGGCAGCATACTTGTGAAGATCCAAGTGGCTAAGCAGATCTCTAACCATTTCCTCTTGGATTTCAGGTGTCTATTTGGCTTCCTATCTCTGTCTATCAGCTCTAGAGGCCAGTTGTCCTGAGGACAACCTGTCCTATTGTTAAAAACTGAGGCAAAGAAAGTGTTAAATACCTCAGCCTATTCCTTGTCTTTGGTGACTGAAGAAGCCAAAGGAGAGAAATCTGTTGATGTCACATCATGGTGACAGAAGCAGGTACCATTGGGCATGGGCTGAAGAAGGCAGAGATAAAGGAGCATGGCTGGGGTCTGCAGGGCAGGGGCTGTCAAAGCATGACTGACCAGCACCTGACTTAGAGCTAGGGTTGTCCATGCAGTGGAGCAAGTCATACCCTAGAAAAGCCAGGCACGACAGATTGGCACAACCCAGACATGGGCTGGGTGTGCAGGGTGAGGGATGGAGGCTGGATGAAGATGCTCACTCTGACTTCAAGCTTGGTTCAACAGGGTGAGGAGCATCACAGGAAGAATGTCACCCTGCAGGTATGGTAGTTTTTTAGCATTCTCCTTGCTATCCTGTTTTTCCTTCCTGTTCTGCACCAGCTTTCTTTAGTTTCCTCATTAAAGGAAGCTGGGTTATTACAACAAATTGTGGCATTTTATCTTTAAAACTGTGGAATAGCTAGAGCCCTGAAATTGTCCTGAACTCTAATGGGTACAATCCCAGCTCAAGCAAACTATTGGCAAGCTTCTTACTGACTCCTGCAGAGCCAAGATTTCACCTCAGACAGAGGCTATCTTTCAATTAAAGATATTACTCTTTATAATATTCATTAAAATTCTGTCTAATCCTACCTCTACAACGGGCAAAATCTGAAATTCATTAAGAGTTGTATAACAAGCCTGCACAAAGGACCAGTCAGGAAAAGTGCCTTATTTGAGAGGCTAAGGAATGCCACCTTAAACTGACTTCAAATCAGCCAGGTCTGTGAAGTGGAACAACTTGGTGCTGGAGCCCACCTGCCATCCCCAGCAGCTCAGCCCACAGCCATGCTGCATTCTGGTCCCTATGATCCTGCAGGGCTCATCTTTGCCATTCTAGACTGTTTCATGCCTATATGCAACCCACCAAAGCCTCTTTGTTGGAGGAGAGCAGCCATTAGTGGGGAGCTGCTGCTGCCTATTCTGCACAGGAGGAGAAGCCTAGAGCTCTGCTCAGCTGGGGGTCTGGTGGTGATCATCCACCCATTGCTACTTTTAGAGGCTGGGGATGCAAAGGACACTCTAAGTGTGTGAGTGAGATACTCCAGCTCCTTACCAGATGTGGGGGGCTGTCACAAGTGTCCCTTCCAAGGACCTCACCTGCATCCCTGACACTGGAATATCACAGCATCTGACTGGGGAGCTGGGCCGGTGCTCAACTTCCCAAGACCTCTCCAGGTTGGAAGCATCCCAGAGACTGGATCGAGCTCACAGACTGCCAGTGGACTTCAATGCCTGTGTGAAAGAAGGATAAGGGTAACATGCAAACATGGGCAGCTGCTGTCCACCCTCCTCCAGAATGCTGCCTGGCTTCAGACAGTGTGATAAGCAGCCATGTGCAACTCTTTCCTCTTTCTGGCACTTTGGCCTCTGCTTGCACAGCACAAGGACACCCAGGATGCCCCAAGTCATTCAGAGGTCACCATATTCCTGAAGAAACCCAGCCCTGGTTCTGCACTTCACCCAATGAAAGCCTTCATCTCCACCACAGACTGCACTTCATTGCACCCTTGTGCAAAGCCCCATGGGCTGCTTGTGACTTACTGCTGGCATCTGATGGTGCTCTGGGCTTCAAAAGCCACACTCACCAAGCTATTGTGAGATCACCCCAAGAAGTTACCCAAAGGTTTGCAGTTACCTGCCAGAGACACACCCCTCCTGGCAGTGAGCAGGCAGCTGGCAGGGAGAACCAGTGCTCACAGCCCTGACATTAGGTCTGAGTTACAAAACCTGTTGGTTGCTGAAAGGATTAAATGTCTTGGAGGATGGAAGAGGGAGAAATGAAATGAAAGAAGCTGGCCAGGTGGTCTGTGCAAGGATCACATCACAGTAGGAGGAATGGGTGCTTCTCCAGGCCAAGGGCTGGGATCAAATCACAAGATTAGGGACATTTGGCCAAAAAAGCTAATAAATGGCTCAACTGGGGAGCTGAACCCCAGATATCATAGTATTTTCTGGCCCTCGAATGTGGACCAAAGTGCCTTGGTTCTGTCCTTTGGTCACTTTAACTTCAGTGCAATTTAATTTCTCTGCTTATCTTTGCAGATGCTGTGATTTTGTATGTGTTTTCATCAGGCTCATATAAATAAAAATATTTCTTCATCAAGTAAGTATCAGTGTATTATTCACAGGTTGCAGCCTTAGTTGGTTGCTTGACTTCTGTGAGAAGCCCTGCTCTGCCACATTAAACAATTTTTCTCTGTCTCTTGTGTTTCTCTGCATCTGTTAATTCCTTTATTTTTATTTCTGAAAGCTGTCCCATCAGGCTGGATGACTCCTAAATCTGTGTTCTCTCTCTGCATTCTGAAATCCAGATTTAACCCTAGGAGTGCCACTGCTGTCTGAAGCCAGAAGGCAGGCTGCCAACAGCCCCCTCTCCCTGTCCTCTCAAACATCAGCTGCCTTTCCCAGTCATGAAATATTTCTGGATGAAATATGTTAGGTTCCCTTGATCGATAATCCATCAGTACTCCTGAACACCAGGGAAGCAGCCAGCTTCTGCCTCTCCCAGCTAATTCCCTGTTCTCCTGTCTCCCCTGTTGCCCTGTCAGTTTCTGTTTCTCTCTACCCATCCCTTGTCCCTCTGTTGCTTCCAAATCTGGCACTGTTCCTCCTTGTGCTGCTTTCCCTAAAAACATGCCCATAATTCTCTTACTTCTTACTATCTATCTCTTCTTGCTTTCTTCTTGCAGTCTCTCCCCTCTGCTTTCTCATTACTTCTGTCTCTTGGTATGCTGTCATTTACAACTATAATGATGATGAAAGACCAAAGATGTGGAACTAGCAGGCATTAGTTCCCTACCTAAACCTTTCCTCCTCCCCTTGCATCCTAGGAATATTTTATTTTTCCAGCTCTCCTGCAGCCAGAGCAGTGGAGCTCCAGCCTGCCCAGGGAGCATCCACGTCATGCCAGCAGATGCAAAAGTGATGAAAGATGGTAGAAGGGGCCAGGTCCCCCAGCTAAGCTACTGCAGGGAGACGTGATATTACAGCCAGAGCAAGGTGAGAGCTGGCACTCAGAGTGCTTTCCACCCAGCCATCACCAAGTGCTCTGCAGTGATAGGCAAATTGCTTTATCTCTGTGACACAGATGGAGAAGCTGAAACAAATCACTGGGCTCTGTAATGAGTGAGAGGGACACAAGCAGAGTGCTTCCCCTTTACACTTTGAAGGAAAATATCACTTGAGGGGACAGGCCCAGGGACCAAGTGTAGTTGAGCTTGACTCTCCCATTAGGAGCAGTAACAAACTTTTCACTGCAGATCTGGAGTCTGTAATATGAAATTCAGCCAAAGTTTGACTCTCCTCTGCATCCAGTGTGCTGCTGAGGTGGCAGAGGACTGACTTGCTGGGAGCCCGTGCTGAGGCTGGACCTCATCTGCAGCACACTGCATGCTGGGGAAGGCTGAGGGGAGCAGCCCTTTAGTAGGGAAGCCAAGAGAGCAGGCAAACACAGCAATGGATATGACCATGGCATGGCAAAGGCCATGAGAGACAGGCATAGCACACATAGCCCCACACAGAAAGTTCCACCTTCATGTTACCCAGACCCCAGAGAGCAGGTAAGTTAGAAGTTTATCCAAGCAGTCCCTGGACAAACCCAACCCAGCATCTCACCTTGGCCATAGCTACAGGTCAGGCCCCACAGAGCCACCATCTCTGCTGCTGTTCATTCTGTTTTCCTTGCTTTAAAGGAGTGGGTTTTACTTATCCCTTCTCTTCAATTATTTTTTACCTGTCTCTCCTCTTGAAATACCTGCACCTGTTCTTACATCGCTTGTGTCATTCTTGATGATCTCAGTAAATCAAAGCAGGTAACCAACTGTTGGCTGAACATTAGCCGTGCTGGATATGCTTTTCCAGTGGCATAAGCTGTTTCAGTAAGATAATGAGAAATTAGTCAAGCATTCATGAACAGATGCTCTTCCTTCTGAAGAACACAGAGCTTGCTTCATTGTTTGAACAAATCTTTCTGCTAAGCCGCTGCTAGCTGCTAAGGTGCTGATTTGATGTGACATGTACCATTCGTCTTCATAACAGTTTCCAAGTTGAGTGCTATAAACTGAGGTCTGCCGTCACCCATGGGCTATTTTGGCTGAGTCAGACACACTTCGCAGCAAGTGCCTTCAGTAGATGGAAAGAAAACTTCTTGAGCTGGGCCAGGAGGCCACGACACATTCCTCATTCCAATGTGTCCCCACCACTCCTCCTGCAGCACCACTGGGCGCCTGGCCACTATGCCTGAGACCCACAAAGCCAGTGGTTACTACTGTGTTGGCTCCGAGGAGCACACATACATGCCCTCTGTTTTCTTTCCTCTCTGGAAAACATGCACAACTTTCTGCAAGGATGTGGTGTGGTGCGTTATGGTGGATCATCTTCATGGTGGGTCATCTTCAGGGCAGTGGTCCAAGGGTGTGGAGACACCATGAGGGATGGACACCTAAACCCAATATTTCTGGCCATCTCCAATAATGCAGTGAGAAATTCAGTGTCTTCTCAAGAGGGCCAACTCAAAAAGCAGGTTGGTGCTAGCTCTATCATGTAGTATAGCCATACTGACTTTACCTGAACTGCGTAAGGAGAAATGAAATAGTGCAGAACTTCCAAGATACTCTTTTGTATATCAGGAATCCCTGTGAAAAAAAAAACAAAACAAAACAAAAAAAGAGTGTATTCCAAAACAGCTTGCATTTCTGGAATAAGAGCAAACAATGGAGTTTGGGGGCTCAATGGCTTCATTCATATGGATCAAATTCTCTATAAAAAGCTGATAAATTGATACTTCTGCCTGTGAATCCACATGGGGTCTGGCTGCACCCAGGCTCTCAGGACCCTTATTTTATATATGTCAGGCTCTAGCCATTTATTAGCACATTTACTCTTGTCCAGTCTCTTGCTCAAAGCTGTAAACATAAAAGATGACACCACCACAGCACAGACCCATGCTGCTCGCTCCCTGGGGTTTCATTTCTAGGCTTAGCACAGCTTTGTGCTTCTGAAATCCTGGCCACTTGAAGAGAAGTAGAGAGCACCAATACATAACAAAATAGGCTATTCTCCTGAATTTACAGTCTCTCCATAGTGTCTATAGCTCTTGCACCTTCTTGTTTTGTATGTTTTTTATTTGGTACAAGCATGTAGAGCGTATGAAGCCATTAACCAACGCATTCTTTTCCTTCAGGGTTGCACACCCAAAGCTCTAGTTATGAATAACTTCTCTTCCTGGGATGCTGCATGTATTCCTGGTTGTCTGATGTGAACTCAGTGATGGACATCATGGGGCACAGGGAACAAATATAAGGAGCAGAAATAGCCTACATACACAGCGGGAACAACTCGCTGATTCAGAGCCCTTATTATAGATCAGAGCCCGTAAGATCCAAAGTCTGTATAGACCATAAGAGATTGTGTGGTCTCTGGATTTCCTCTGAAGCATGCTATAGCAAGTGGATAAAGACATGTCTGTCATGTAAAGAAAATTATTTAACCCTTTCCAGCATGGTGTAGACCAGCGTGGTAGAAAGAGAGGGTGTCTGAAGCTGGGGCCAGGTTAAAGCAGAGGCCAGGTTAAAGCAGGGCATACTAGCCCAGAAATTTTTACATCTGGATTCTGCAGCAGCAACAGATGACTTGATTAGAACTGGTGGTGTAGATCCAGGGCTGGTTGGACTAATTGTCTCTCAGCCCTAAAAATGCTCTTTCAGCCATCAGAAAATTAAGTTCTGTGTCCATGGGCATCTTCTCACTCACTGTTTTATCTTGTACACTGGAGAAAGTGTTAACAGGCACAGGGATTCATTAGGTAGGACACAACATACTCTGAGGGATGTTTGTGATCAAAGCCATTGCCTTTTTGAAAGCAGAATTACCTTGAATTCCTGGGAAGCCCTCAATGCTGTGAAAATGTACATGATCAGGTTGCTCTTTACTGCACTGTTTCCTGCCCTGGCTCTGTGGTGCAGGAGGCAGAACAGGGATTTCTTCACCCGCTTTCTTGTTTCTGCCTCTGCCCTCAGTACAGGAGCCATCCTTTCCTGAGACCACTTCCTTGGACTGTGCAGGACCATTACCTGGATCTGCTTTCTGATGCACAGTTTACACCAAACTGAGTGCTTCCTGGTCATCCAGCACGACAACTGAAGAGGCAGTCCCTCCTATTAGTGCTCCCATTAGATGACATTGATGTTTGTTGTTTCCTCTCTGCTTTTTGCTGTCAGATTTGCACACCTCACTGCCCCAGCCCAGCAGCTCATCAATGCCACCCTATGTTCATGAGGCTCATCAAAGCCAGGGATTAGGACCTCCATAAGCCACCAGTTTTCAGCTGAATGTGCCCCCAACTCCACTGACAAATTGGCAGCAGCAATGACCCAATTTCATCTCTCTGCACCACTCAACCTTAGACAAGAGCATGGGATTTATTACACTGGGACTTGTGTTCCTGAGCATAAGGATGTTGCTGTTATCAGCAGTTGACAGGCCATCAAGAAAACATTGCTGTCAAAGTGACAAGCCAGTGGTTAAAATTTCCCCAAACCTCTGTTTGTCTGCAAACATCAGGAAGAAGAGCGTAGCCCCATGAACACAGCTCCACAGAGCCTGGGGGTATCACTCCCCTGCTCAGGACAGGATGTGGGTCCCAGCACCACAGCATTGCTGCTGGAGGATGAGCTGCTACTGAGATGGCTGTTGTGCCCTGCTGCTGGTGGGAGGAAGCCCTGGATGACTCACCAAAGACTTTTTTGGTTGGTGAGGGGTAGAGATAGTCAATGTGGTGTGGCTGTTCACCTCCACAGAGCCTGGGGGTATCACTCCCCTGCTCAGGACAGGATGTGGGTCCCAGCACCACAGCATTGCTGCTGGAGGATGAGCTGCTACTGAGATGGCTGTTGTGCCCTGCTGCTGGTGGGAGGAAGCCCTGGATGACTCACCAAAGACTTTTTTGGTTGGTGAGGGGTAGAGATAGTCAATGTGGTGTGGCTGTTCACCATGTCTGTATCAGGCCCATGGGCTTCCTATTCTGGGCATTACCTGGGAATGGCTACTAGCCAGAGGTCTCATTTTTTTTCCATACAAATTCTTCCTTGCTAAGCCTCCTTTTTAAAATTTAGGACCATGATTCTCAGCATGCTGTTTTCCCTGACGATGCTTTTACACTGTGTCCTCAATTCTGTCAGATGAGGATGCCCCTGCCAGCAGCATCGAGGGGCCTTCGCACACACAGCACTGCCAGGCTGGCAAATGGGAGGTCACCTGCAGTTACTCCACAAAGCAACCCACATGCATTATTTAGAGCAAAGCCCAGAGAGATGCCTCCCTTGAGTGCTCTTGAGCTGGGCTGGTCTAAAATGCAATTGTTTGAAATGTCATGTCAGGAGGACCTTTACCAGCAACGGCTGTGTGCAAAAAAGAGAAGCATGGATATGTTCTAGCTTTTTTTAGGGACTGGTGTCTCAGGGGGATGGGCCATTTCCATCATCACTTTGTGCTTGTTTTCCATGGGCCAAGACAGTTCACAGCTCTTTGGTTACTTTTCATAATGTATACGGGGTTTCTGTCTGAAATTAAGCCAGTGCACAGGATATTTCCCTTAGCATTTAAAGTACTCTTCCACAAGGGAAACTAGCCTAAATTTTCAAAGTATTGAATGCCCTTTTGTACATGAGTGTTTTTGTTTTAATAATGTGTCACAAAGTAATGGAGAAAAAAAAGAGAAAGATATTATTAAAGATATTAAAGACAGATTTTAGCACTTATACCCTCCTGCCAGAAAATCCTGTGCTCCTGTGAGGTGTTTTGGTGAAGTGCCCAGAGGTATTAAAAGATGGGGGATGATGCATAACCTTGGGTCCAAATGAGCATCCTTGGCTGAAGTTTCATCATAGAAAATCAGGAGTGACCTATTCCCCAAAATTAGATTTTCTACAGCCTGTTTTTTTCATCCAGGCAGTGTCTGCAGCATTAGGCAGGACACAGTGTAAGCTCAGCTCTGCCGTTGGCAGGCAGGGGGTGAGCAGGAGCTGGCCTCTTTAATGGGAAAGGAAACCCAATTAATCCTGTTCAGACTCAAAGCCTACCATCACAGGAAGGCTGAGAGGTCAGCAGAGAACTGCTCTACATAGCTACATTTTTATTATATTAATTTCCCTGCTGCTCAGTCAGAGGACTCGAGAGCAAATCCACTTTGCAGCTAACATGTAAATGGAGAAAAACATTTAGAAAATGGTGAGAACCAGTATCACCATGGTGAAAGTCTGCATCAACCAGCTTTGCTTTTCTCAGGAACAAGGCTGCCTTTCCAGAGTGGTCTGCTGGTGCTTGCTCTCCTGGTTCCTAAGAGCAACAGATATTAAATGGAGGTTTTGCTGCTAGGGACAGTCAAAGTCAGTGCCAAGCATCACCTTGGAGCAGCAGGTCTGGGCCAGAGTTCCTACCCTCCTACATTATTTCAGAGAGCAAAGATGGTGGGGTTTTCTCCCAAAAAACAATATCAGTTGGAAAACAATGGCTGGCATCCTGATTCCATAGGGCTAGAGGAGCTGGGGCCCAGGACCCAGGAGTAGCGTTGGCAGAGCCACTGGGATGGGGGAGCACTGGCTGGGGGAGTGGGGGGAGAAATGCAGGGGATTTGGGGTAACAAGGAGGTGCCAAGGAAATGTGACAGTGAGTGAACAATGACGTGCAAGACAAAGGGAAGCAAAACCTCATTGTGGCTGCTCTGAGCACCTAAGGAGCACCCAAGGGGCACCCAAGTACCTGTTGGCTGATAGTGCTGTACCCTACTCTGTCTTTAGCCTCACTGCTGAAGAGCCCACGTTCTGAGTACTCCTCCTAGGGAGCCTGCTCAGCCTACAGAGGAATGCCAAAGAAAGGAGGCCTTGCTCCCACCTGGCTGTGCTGCCTTGGGGTGCAGGAACAGCTACAGGGGCAATGGTAGGGGGCTGTAGTCATTGCAGCATCTGGTAAATTGATGATAAGGCTGCCCCTCAGCGTGACTGTGAGCAGGACAATGCAGGGAGGAGTCTTCTGGGATGGTTCAATTTGTCTTGTTTTTAGCTCTCTTTTGCTTCTTTGTCCTATCTTTTCCTTCAAGAGCTCTTCCTCTGGCTCATCTCCCTTTTTTCCTTTCTGCGGGACTCCTGTGTCCCTTCTCCCACCTTCTGGTTGGTTCCATCTTTCTTCCTCCTCCTCTGCCACCTTCCTTGCCTCTGTGCCCCCACCCCTGTCTAGAGTTTCCAAATGCCCACACATCAATGCCGCATGCATCCAGGCCAGCTTTTCTGATCCTCCCTCACACCTAACCACACCATTGCTGACTTCCAAAGGGCAAGGAAGAAGAGAGGTGGATAGTTGCCTTTCTGGGAATGGAGAAATGCTGGAACTGGGTGACCCAGGCATTGGATGCCGTTGGACAGGGTTCAGTTCTGACCCAGAATGGGAAAGCCACTTCATTGCCATTGGCTCTTGCTGTCTCTTTTGGCTTGGCCTCCATGGTCTCAGCTGAGTGATCCTCAGGCTCAGGGGCTGAGCACAGGCATCCCCTTGGAGGTGGATATGTCTCTGCTGGACAGGTCTTCAAGGATAGCTCTGTTGTTCGATGTTTGACAGAGAACCTCTCATCTCTGCTTTATATGTGCCAAGCAGAGTGCCCACACCTTGCAGTGCCCCGACTCCTGGCCAAAGGGAGGGACACCACACTGTGTCCACGTGGATTCCTGGACATCATCTTCATAGAATCATAGAATTTAGGGGGTGGAATGAACCTTAGAGATCACCTAGTCCCAACCCCCCCGCCTCTCCATGAAACCAGGATGCTCAAGCCCTCACCAAGCCTGGCTTTGAACACTGCCAGGGTTGGGGCAGCCACCACTTCCCTGGGCAACCTGTGCCAGTGTCTCTCCACCCTTACAGTAATAATTTCTTTTCTAGTACCCTACCTAAACTTCCCCTCCTTCAATCTGAACCTGTTACCCCTTGTCCTACCATTGCAGATCCTAATAAAGAGTCCCTCTCCGGCCCCTTGTAGGCCCTTCAGATATTGAAAAGTTGCTCTGAGGTCTCCACGCAGTCTTCTCCAGGCTGAACAGCCCCAACTTCCTCAGCCTGTCTTCATAGGGGAGATGCTCCAGTCCTCTTATCAACTTCATGGCCTCCTCTGGACTTGCTCCAACAGTTCCATGTCCTTCTTATGTTGAGGGCACCAGAACTGCACGCAGTATTCCAGGTGGGATCTCACGAGAGTGGTGGGGGAGAATCACCTCTTTCAGCCTGCTGGCCACACTCCTTTGGATGCAGCCCAGGATTCCATTGGTTTTCTGGGCTGCTAGTGCACACTGCCAGCTCACTGGGAGTTTCTTGTCCACTGTCACTCTCTCCTCATTGCTTCCTCCTCATTGCTGTACCTTGATGGACAACAAGTTTAAAAGAACCTGCCTGGCAGCCTGACCCCCACAGCACCCCATCCCAGGCCCCTTCCTGGGTTGTGCCAGCCAGGAGAACATGTGCTTTGGCATGTTTGTGGTTGATCCTGTGCAGGGTGTTGGGTTGAGGTGCCTGCCAGGGCAGGGCCCCTTCACTGCCAGCACACTGCTGACTGTACAAGTTCCCACAGCTGGCTCTCACTTATTGAAAAAAATAATTCAATGGATGGAAGTACAGCACCATTTTACTTAACAGATAAGAAATGTCATATCTGCCCTGATTAGGGGCCAAGAGATATGGGCTTGCTCCAGAGCCAGCAGCAGAGGTAATTTCATTTCACTTCTGCTGACAGGGGAAGAAGTTTGAGGTGCTGAGCACTGCTGTGGTTTGCTGAATTAATGTCATCACAGGAGGAACCTACCTGCTCCCAGCATGTACAGGAATGCTGAGAAACTCAGTCAGGAAGGCGTAATGCCCAGAGAGAACCCTATGCAGTGCCCAAGCACAGCTGGCTGGCATCTGGTGGCGAGCACAGCATGAGGGCTCAGAGAGGTGTGAGATGCTCATCCTCCTGCACATCACCTGGAGGCCAAGGGGATTCCCAAGCCTTTGCTGCCTGTGCTAATGGTACCTGGCACCTCATCACCTCTGCTTCTTCATCACAAGTGCAAAACACTCAGACTGGTAAAGAAAATCAGAGTCAGGCTCAAGCCATCATGGCACATGGGTCTGCTCAAGCTGGCAACAGCTTGGCTGTCACCCTGTGTCAGGTGTAGCACTGCTGTGATGTCTTTGGCACCTTATCTCAGCATGACAAAGTGTCCTCACTAGAGGTATTCCCCAATTCCCTTGGAACTGAGGTCCCCAGTGGTACCTCTGCTTTCTGTCTGTCTTGCTGCCACAGACCATATGAAATGGGCTGTGTCACAAACTGGACTGCGACACAAACTCATGTCATGGCAGGGATACGTGCTTGAGCATCTCTGTCCTCAGCAGTGGTCCAAGGCGCCCAGTAAGTCCATGTACTCACCAAAGTAGGTTGCATGTCCCTCATCTCTCAGAGAGGCTGTCTGGCAAGGAATTAATTGGTCCCAGCTGTCCTGGTACCTGACAGGGCAAAGCCCAAATGGGGAAAATTTGGGCAGCTCTCCAATTCTGCAACCAAAGCTGGAGCAGGTGACTGTGCAGATATGAAGAGGAGGCATGAGGAGGAGGACCTTTGCCTGTACTTAGAGCTAAACTAGTAAAGCTATTAATTGCTGTCAGCATGATGAGCCAGAGCAGGATGCTACATTGTGCTGAGGGAAATGGCAGCTGAGGTTGAGGCAGCAAAGTCGTGAGAAGACATAAATGACAGTGGGTGTAAAGTTGCTCCTTGAACACAGGGACAGGGGTGGAAGAGACATTTGGGGCACTGGGTCCCTGGTAGCATGAACATTTGGCATGCAGACAGTGCTCAGTCCTCAGAACTCCATTCCTAAGTTCCTCATGTTTGACACTCCTCCTGGAGACCTGATATCTACAGCTGTGTTTCTGTGAGCTGCAAATAAAGCTATTTTTAATATTTATTTATTTAAAAAATATTTTCAGAATTAAAATAATTTCTAGCCTGTTGGAGGGTAAGCTGGGACTGTGCAACTTGGAGGCACTGAAGTGCTGCATCCTGCATCACAGGCAATTTTTTGTGATAGAAAAGGAAATGGTTTGGCTAAGGTAGCATACCCTTGGGACCCAGAAGCATCTGCAACACTCCCAGCAGAAGGTGACAAAGAGCAGCATGTTCACGTGGTGCTGTTTCTAGGCCTAAAAACAACATCAGTCTCTAATGGATCCACAAAATGAAAGAGATTGAGTGTCCTGCACACACTGAGAGGATTTGGGGAGTCGAGTGCCTCCTCACACAACCCTGCACAGAGATGAACTAGGGATAGAGGATGGTGCAGTGATACATGTTCTCCTGCCATCAGCCAGAACCAGGTGCTGGTGTTCATGGAGGGAAGTCAGGGAGGTTTTCACCTCTACTACAAAACCAATGTTGAGCTTTTAAATCAATAGCTTCACCTTCTAAAATGTTCCAGAAGAACCTGTAATGATTTTTAATCTATTCTAAATGTCAGAACAAACAGTGTTTTCTTCTGAAAAGCTTTGCAGGCAGTGGCACTAGGAGCCAGGTGGGCAGTGAGTGCAGCTCCATTCCTCTGCTCCAGGCTACACAGCTGCCACAGTGGCTGCCCCGTACCAATCCATGGTCCTCATCTGCTGCAAGGAGCCTTGGTCCAAGTTGTAGGCAGGAGTCAGCCTTATTTCTTGGGCTAACTACAGAGAGACCTGTGCCCCAAGATGAAGCTTTATCACTACATTGATACTATGTATGGCTTAGTTTGGAGCAGCCAGGCCCTGGGGTATGTTTCAGCCCCCCAGAGGGGAAGGATATTAACTCTGAAGCCTTCTTTGACTTAAGGAAAAAGTGTCTGACAGTTGTCAGGGCTGAGAGGCCCTCAGACCACTGGTTTGGGAGTGCAGGTGTCAAGCCTGTTGCAGTGAGACAAGGCATTCTCGGGAGTGACCTGCTTCAGTGGAGATGCTTTTAGCGGTCCTTTGGTCCCTCTGGGGGTTTGCCAAAAGCTTGAGTCACAACTGCTACTTGCTTTTTTCTCTCTTACCTTTACAGATGCATTTTCCTCACACTTCCTCCACCAAGCCCCTCCTTCCCTCCTCCAGGCTGCAGGAGAAAGTGTTGAAGAAGGGAAAAAGCTGAATTCATGGAAATAGGTCAGAGAATCTCAGGTCTCCCAGTGTGCCATAACAGGTTATTGAGATGGCAAAGCTTTAAGATATGTAAGCTGTGAAATTATGCAGAGGGTTCTGGTTGGCATCAACTTTGCTCACCCTCTCAACTCAAGGACATACCTTGTAAAGGTCTGCTTTATTGAGGTCCAAACAAACCCAGACAGCTCTGCCATGCCTGGCATGGGAAATTGTGAAATCCCCCCCAGACACATGCCTATAGCCTCTCTAACCTGCCGGGGCCTGGGGTGAGAACTGGTGAGAGGCATGTAGGTGGCAAAAGCTATATCACAGCTGGCGCCTGGCACAGAGGTACTGTGTGAGACCAGAGGTCTCAGTGTACAGCAGTGCACTGTGTTGTTAATGGTAATCTCCTCTTGACTTCTAATCTCACTGCTGAAAAGCAAGTAAACCTCTCAATAGACTGAGCAGGGACACATCATTTGGTGCCTGTGCCTGCTTCTCCAGTCAATAAATGCTGCATTCAGGCTCTTTAAGAATCCCCTTGATTATGAACATGATTATGCCAGAAACCTTTGTGTTTTCTCTTCCCCATGCTGCATGAACCATTGAAAGTTGGTTCTAGAGTATTTATAGTTCCTTTCCCTGCTATCATATGCTTAATATTATCAGGGCCCCAGTTTTCAGCCCTCAAGCAGAACTGTGGCTTGAGCCAAAGGCAGGAGCAGGCACATTGACACATGGGTACCTGTGCCATGCTTCCCACTGCAGTCAGAGAGGTGCTGTCAGGAGCTGTGACTCAGGCACAGATGGGACCTGCCCAAACTGTGCCAAGCATCCCCGGGCAGCTCTGCTCCTCGGGCAGCTCTCTGGGGTCTGCCCAGTACAGCTGTGCTTCGGATGCCTGCATTGTGCCCAGGAGCATATGAAACATACTTGATACATGCCAAGCTTGCCTCAAATGCAGCTTTCAGGACACTAAACTTTTCAGTCACATTTGTTAGCAAGTTTTGTCTGAAAATGTATTGGATAATTTTTTCCTGAAAATGTCAAAACATTATGTTTAGACATTTTACAAATGAAGTAGCTTGGCTTTCTTTCAACATAACAGTTTCATTTCAAAACTAACCTATCTTTTAATGACTTTTTTTTTTAAAGCTGAATAACATGAAACACTTGGTGTTCAAATTGACATTTTCATTTTATTTTCTGAAAGTTCCCCCTAAGTTTTCCATTTGATTTGAATGGGCAAGTCTCCCCGTTCCTCCTGACTTTGTGGGGAGGGGTGGGAATGGTTAGCAAAGGATGAAATCTGCTCTCCCCACAGAGCCAAGAGTACAGGGAGCTTACCCAGGATGCTACTTCTCTTCTTGCTAGGACGCTGTCTTGGATACCTGTATTCCCCTCCATCACCTGACCCCTCTCTCCCTCCCTGAGGTTTTACTCCAGTGCCCTGTTGCCCCATCCTGGGAATAAAAATGCTGCTTTCAAGACTGCCTGTGCCTCTCTGCTCCCTCACCTTCTGCTCCCCCACCCCCGAAGTGTTTTCCACTAAAGCTAAAGATTAATTTCTGACTTCACTGACTGACAATGCGCCAAGGGGAAAAAATGGAGCAGGCTGAGGAGGGGAAAGACATGGAAGTTGTGGGAGGAGAAGACACAAAATCAGGGATGACATCTGTTCAGTATCAGTAGCCCTCTAGCAGGACAGGGGGTATATGGGGCTGGGGTATATGCCTCTGAGGGGCATATAGTGCCCCAAAACCTGACCTGCAGAGCCCTGGGAGCTGCACATTCCTGTCACATTCTTGTGCCCTGGCTTGGCTGTGAGTGAATTGGGGCAACCTGGGTGTTGCTACCTCCATCAGGAGCATTAGAAACATCAGGATGCTCCTGTTCTCACAACCCACCACTGGCCCAGGATGGGAAGAAACATTCATTTCCTGCCATTGGTTTCCCCACACAGCTGACACCACTGATTGCTATGGAAACCTGGGGGGATGCAAAGCAGAGGGATATTGCCTGGCTGGGAGGCTCCTGCAGCGGGAAGGGGTCCCGCAGGAGGAGGCAAGGCTGGGTGCCTCTGCTGGGGTGAGCCCAGGGCCAAGCCCCTGCATTAAGGCAGAGGATGAGCACTGGCTTGGGCTCTCCATACCACTGACACCTTGGTGGGTTTGAGGTGCTAGTTATTGTCTACAGAGGATCCTGTGCTTTTCCTCTCTCTGTCTCTGCATCAGTCATGACAGAAGCTTGCAGCAGAAAAGCACCTCCCTCACCAGCTGGGGACTGTTGCCAGATTTTGGCTCCACCAGCCTTTCTTTCCCTGCCGATGTACAGAGGTTTCTCTTATATGTGCAGCTCAAAGGCTCTTCTATTTCACTTTGTTGTGCAGATTATCAAAGTGCTCACAGATTTTTTTCATATTTTTTTTAATGTGTAGCAGCTTTTAAGAGGGGTCTCAGCACAGGCAAAGAGGCTCTCACCAGGCATGGGTTCTGCCTTCTGCTCTGAGCAGCAGAAAGGCAGCAGAGAGAGAATGACTCTTAATTAGTGAGCTGGTGCACCCCTTCCTTTCTCTTCCTGTCTAAGCCCCAGAACAAGGCCATGAACATCCATCTGGGGCACCAAAATCAGCTTCTGATTACAGTAACCTCCCTTGGCTAGGTACACACATCTCCTGGCAGCCCTGTGAAACTTTAAGGAAAACACATAACAAGTTTCTTTGGCAAAGAGACCAAAACAGCTTTATGTACTCTAGGTATGTTCCTAACCTTCTTCCTCTTAATATCTCTTAGCTGTTAAATGCAGACAGATTC
>NW_008658794.1:26255-36749 GCF_000695815.1 Acanthisitta chloris
TTACAGATCATGAGGTGACATGAGCAAAGGTTGTGAGCAAGCCAGCAAAGTTAAGACAAGTTTTCTGTGTAGGCAGTCTCTGAATAGCATGGCCTGTACTGGGATCATCAGCCAGAAACATATCAGAGGGGCACACGCGTAGGAAATATTAGGCTTTTAAGGAGGTCCAGGTTATGTCCTCCCTCTCTTCCCCCACTCTCTTTCCTCTGGGGTAAATTCATACAGAGAAAATCCTTTCCAGTGCTGCTGGCTCTGAGTGAGTAGCACACATGAAGCTCTTTGGGACCTAAATACCCAGCTCTGCAGTGACTCTACTAATAAAATGTACTCCTGGGAAATGTGCTGTCCCAAGGTACCGGCCAGGCTGCACAGAACTGAGCTGGGGAGAGGAGGCTGGTGTTGCGCTCAGACCTTAGAGGCTTTAGTAAGGCAGCAGCTGACTCACCACGCTGCCTGAGGCAGGGAAGAAGCAGGAGCACGCCCAAGGGAGAGACAAGTGCTGTTTGCAGCCCTTGCTGGGGAGAGGTGTGGTGTCCCTCACACCAGTTTGGGAGGGGAGGGAGCTAGAAATGGAGCTGCTCCTTGGCATTCAGCATCCCATTTTTCTTTAAAAAGGTGGGTGTCATTTTCACTCGTTCCTGCATCCTGACTTTGATGTGACAACCTGCATAGGAAAGAACAAAAGAAAGGAGGGAGATCTAAAAAATGCTTCTTGCCTGAGCTGAGGTTTAGTTAGACTCCTATAATTAACGACTGCAGCTCCCTGAAGAAAGATCCCAGCTGCTTTGCTCTGCAGCTTGCTCTATAAATTTTTCTCTCATGCAAGTGACATGCACCAAAACTCATTCCTGTGAGGAAGGGAATGAGGATGTATAAATCAAATGCATCTGACTAAACATGAGCAAGAGGAGAGGGGGCAAAAGGAGCACAGATTTCAACAGAAGTGACACAAATCAGTTTCTCTGGGAGGATGCAGTCAGGTCCCCCTGGGCCAGAAGAAGCTTGCAGGGTCATGTGTAGCAAGCCCTGCACATCTGAGCGTTAGGTGAGGAGCTCAGGCAGTGAGTGAGACTTCTCTGTGTCCAGCATAGCATATGATGTGCAAGGTGTGCCCTCATTTTTATCTTGAGACAAACTCTCTCAATAAGCTGTCAAAGTGTTTGGACCTAGGGGAGCTAGGACCTACATCTCCAATCCTAAGTCCCAGTCTTTAGAAAGCCCTCCTAACCTCATGCTTCTAGTGGTCCTATCTGCCCTTTAAAGTTATCATGTCCAGTACAGATCAAAAGGACATCAGCCTGCAAAGCCTGACATATTGTAGAAGTGGGTATCCTCAAGCAGCAGAAGTCTGTTCCTCAACTACTTATAACAGAAGCTAGGACCTACATCTCCAATCCTAAGTCCCAGTCTTTAGAAAGCCCTCCTAACCTCATGCTTCTAGTGGTCCTATCTGCCCTTTAAAGTTATCATGTCCAGTACAGATCAAAAGGACATCAGCCTGCAAAGCCTGACATATTGTAGAAGTGGGTATCCTCAAGCAGCAGAAGTCTGTTCCTCAACTACTTATAACAGAAACCTTTACTCATTTGGAGAACTAGCCCGTGCTCCTAAGCACGTGACACATTGACCAAGGCTGTCTGTGCACCCTTGCTTTTCAGATCTGCTGCCTTTTCTCCAGGCTACTGGGGCCCTGTTCTTGAAATGCAGGTAATATTCCAGTCCTTTGGCAGGTTTGGTTTTCAACTCTGAAACTTTGGCAGTTTCAGTTTGTTGAGGGTCCTTCCACACAGGCCGTTGCCACCCAAAGTTCAGCCAGCGCGAAGCGGAGCAGGTAAGTGGCCTCATGGACCTGCCACCCCCACAGATGTATCTTCTGGTGTCAAACAGGCATGGGCACATACTCTGCTCAGGCCCTGCACCCCCTTGGCCTAGCTGCCTACTCATTGTTCCTCCATCCCACTTTTTTCTACATGAACTACACACCAACCCTTCACCAATTCTTGTCTTACCAGATGCGTTTGCCTCTTACAATACCTGGACAGCTCTAAGTGCCCTCCCACCTTCTATCAGCTGCATTCACCCACAAACCTGTGCTTCCACAGCAGAGCTGGGGAAGGCTCAGCAAACAACTCCTGCTGCCTTCCACCCCACAGTGTCTCGCTAGGCTACTCCCTCTTCTCCCATACCAGTTGGTTTTGCCTTCGCTCTCTCACAATGGTTTGAGCTCTATTTGATTTGCAGATGCAATTTTCTTCCACGTAATTCAGCTCTGCCCTGTGAATTGGCTCTTCACTGATACATTTTTGCTTAGCTTGAAGAGGATTAAGTAAATTCTTTCACCATGGCAGTCCTATTTCTGGCCTGCTCCTGTTATCTGGGAACATAGGACAGTGGCAGTAGGGGGAAGCATTTTATTAAGAGGCCAAGGGATCTGCCACACAATCCTACTGCTTCCCTGCTCCTCACTAAGCTTTTGCAGTCATTGGTAGATAAAGTTCTGCCAACAATAGCTTCACCCCATTATTTCTGCCTTTGTCACCAAAGGCAGCTACTGAATTTTCTTTTCCAAATGCTATTAGGTCTTCCCTGTAAAGTTTCTATATTTAATACAAATTTTGCAGGCCTGAAGTTTGTGTCAGGCATGTTTGGGCAGGCAGGGAGGTGAAGGGAAGGCTGTCACACAGCCCACCAGATATGCTGACCAGAGCACGTCCACCCTCAGCTGGACACATTGCAGGATGTTGGCAAGGAGAATTGACCCTGTGTGCCAAGTTGAAGCTGAACAGGGGTCATGATGCTCCCTCAGTCAATGCCTGCTCAGCTGCTATGGACACGAGGGGAAATGCCTAAAGCCACATGAGCTGTGTGGCCCTGTGAGCTGCGCAGCAGGGACATGGCTGGACCAGCAGGCAAACCTCCTGTGGGTTCCAGTCCACAGCACAAACCTGCCAGCCCACAGCAGGCCTCAGCAGGAAAAAAAAAAGGCTGCTGTGCAGCAGGACAACTCCTCACAGCAGCCAGAGGGCAGACACTGCTTCACACACAGAGCACGTAGAGAAAACCTTCCTCTGTACCTTCTGCTCTGGCACCTCGTGGGGCCAAGCCAGCCTGGTCCAGCATCAACAGCACATCCTCCAGCAAACTTCTGCCCATGCAAACCATGCAGAGTTTGCCCAGTGCTCAGCACCTCAGCTCAGGAGGGCGATCACCACATCTCAGAGAACATTCTCGGTGTCTTTCAAGCAACAGCTCCCAACCAAACCCTGGCAGTGTGTCCAGGATGTAATTCTTCCAAGGTGAAATCCTGCAAGTTCAGCAATATACAGGACTCAGTGGTCTTTGTTCTTCCCTTTGATGAAACAACACAAACCCAGGCTGACTGTGGCAGCTCTTTGTCATGTGTGATCAGCGCTGTGGTAGACTACAGCAAGGAAAAAAGTCGCGCTTGAGCAGCACCTGCCTTACCTGGCTGCCTTACCACATCTGCCTCCATGCTAACTCCTGAATGGACAGAGCTTTATCATCCCCTGCTTCAGCACCTGGGAAAGGCTAGTGGGGCAGATATGGAAGGAGAGCTCTACCACATCCTCTCCATGGATAGCTCTATTGCATCAGGCTAGAACTATTCAAGACACAAGCTTTTTCCCTCAGTAACCAAGATTAGACCGTGAATAAGAGGAATTAGCTAAAGGTCAAGCCAGCTAGAACAAAAATAATGAACATGGGCTTAAGGAACAGCTGTGTGCAATTGCTCAAAGTACAGCAGATTCTGTCCTTTTTCTGACTCAGTGACTGGGGGAGGCAGAAATCTTAACAGTGGCCAAAAGCACTTCTGGCTGGCAGGCTGCAAGACCCATCACACAGTATATACCTGGTTTCTCTGCCCTGTATCCCCTGAGTAGCACACAAAACAGATAAGCATTGCCTTTGATCCCTAACTCTCTTGATGGGTACTGCCTCCTGGAACAGTCCCTGCTGCCCCCCTTGCAAGAAGGTCCCTTGCTCCTGAGGTTAATGTGATGTGCCCTGGTGCCTCCAGTCCCAGCAGACAAAGGCTTCTTCTCCTCGGAGTTTTAGACCCCGTAATTAACCCTTGGCCCTTTGGACCAAAAGGAGTTGGGACACTTTGACCTTTGGAATCCATTGGAAAGTTCAATTAACTTCAAGGGCCTTTTCTAGGAGCGCTAGTTGAGGAAACAAAGAGCTCAGAGAAGTGCTGGAACATTGTCATTGAATTGTTCTGAACATCTCTATTTTTAGAATGGTGAAGGAGAGGAGCTGAAGACAATACCTTGGAGCCTCAGTGCATGGGATGGCAGCAGTAGTCACGGGCCTCTCTCAGCCCCAAGCCTGAACCAGAGGAGGAAAGGGGCTGGTGATGATGATGGTGGTAGCATCTTTCTTGTCCTCTTTTTTAATTTTATTTTTTTAAGTGATGAAGTTCCATTTTTGTCACCCCACCCCCATGGACAGAAAATGAGACCCACAGATAGAGCTGAAGATAATGGCAGGTTGCCATGGAAATGTGCATTTAGTCTCACTGTTTCCATGGCAACTGAAAGACATACCATTCTGTTCCTCTGAAGGATGCCAAAGGTAAATGAGCACTGATTAAAACAGGGGCACTAACTTGGGTTCTAATCAACGACAAAGACTAGGACCATAAACTCTTATTGCTCAAGCAGGAAATATTAAGAGCCATACAAGTGCTGGGAAGGCCAGAAGCAGGAAGCACTGCACACAAACTGCTCCCCACAGGTTGAGGAATCACAGCCTTGAAGTAATGGCCCATTTCACTGTCATGAACAGCTTCAGCTGACTCACAACAGCATTTCTGTCCACAGCTGGATACTAAACCAACCCCAAGTCCATGATCTACTGAGCTGTTTCCTGGGCAGGTATCTGCACAGATCAAAGCCAGTTGCAGCCTAATCCTGGAAACCATGCAGGGCTAACATATTCCTCAGAACCCAGCAGGATCCAAACTGCACCATTAATCCTATACCTAGCCCCTAATAGCATTTGGTTCAAGGATTCATCCTAACAAAAAAAAAAAGTGTACTAAAAAAGCTTCTCAAATGGAAAAGTTTAATACAACACAGGTGGCTGCAGTTGATGCTTCCCAATGCTCAGGGTTCTTGCACTGTGGTTGTTTTTCCAGGCTGGCTGACAGCTATATCAAACACACCATTACACAGGGTTATCCCTTTCTCTGCTACCAGTCTATCTGGCAGCTATGGCTGTTCCAGAGAGGCATGGTGAACACTTGGTGAGAGCTTTGGCTGATGTGCATGAAAACAGGCAAAGAAAATGAAGCACCAAAATGGTGCAGATCTTATCATGCCCTCTGCTAACAAACTCAACAATGGTGTTTGCTAGTGGAGACACTGCTTTGGCCCTCAAACATGTTGCAGCAGCGCATCCTGGAAATACAGCACTCTTGCTCTGAATTTTTCTCTGAACTCCCAACAAGAGCCCCATGGAAAGGGATCTGGGAGTCCTGAACAATGGCAAATTGAGTATGAGCCAGCAGTGTGCCCTGACAGCCAGGTGGGCCAGCCATGTCCTGGGGTGCTTCAGGCACAGCATTGCCAGGTGGTCAAAGGAGGTGATTGTCCCACTCTGCTGTGCTGGTGTGGCATCACCTCAAGTTCTATGTGCAGTTTCGGGCACCACAGTATAAGGAAGGATCTAAAGCTATTAGAGAGTGCCCAAAGGAGAGCTACAAAGACAGCAAAAGGCTCAGAGAGGAAGCCATATGAGGAGTGGCTGAGGTTGTTCAGACTGGAGGAGACCTCATCACTGCATACCACTCCCTCATGAGGGGAAGTGGAGGGGCAGACACTGGTCTCTCCTCTCTGGTGACCAGAGACCCAAGGGAATGGCCTGAAGCTGTGTGAGGGGAGGTTTAGGTTAGATATTGGGAAAAGGTTCTTCACTCAGGGTGATAGGGCACTGGAACAGCTCCCCAGGCAAGTGGTCACAGCACCAAGCCTACCAGAGTTCAAGGAGCATTTGGACAATGCTCTAAGGCACATGGTGTGATTTTTGGGGTTGTTCTGCACAGAGCCAGGAGCTGGACTCAATGATCCTTGTGGGTCCCTCCCAACTCAGGATATTCTGTCTTGTAATTCAGTAAACTCCATTGACCAGTCCCAGCTTACAGTGTGAATAGAGCGGTTTATACCACTCTGGTTTTTTTACTTGCAGTTGCCACCAGATGTTTGAAACACTTCTAAGTCTGGAAACAGTCTTGATACAATGCATGTGCCTCCACAGTGTGGGACTCAGAGAAGAGAAGCCCTTCATGCACTTCTGCCTCCTCCACTGTTCAGTGATTCCTCCCCCAGGTGCTGGATTCAGGCAAGCCCTTAAGGTGGCAGGAAATTACACTACTGTGTGGGAGAAGCAGAAACTCCAGTGCATGTCATCCAGGCAGGTACTGACTCCTCACCCCTAGTTGTCTTCTTGACTCACCAGCAGCTCTGTACATGTGTACAGTGTCAGAAGGGAGAGGTTTGAGCTCAGTGAAATTTGTCAGATTAAATTTGTGGGTGAGAGGGACAGTTGTTGCCCACCCTAGGTTGGCCATTGGTCTTATCATAGATACTCACCTAAAAATGCTCTTTGTAGCAAATGGTACCACAGAGAAGCCCACCAACACAAGCACAACACTCTTACACATATTCCTAAACCACAAAAAAGGGGCATGACAAAACTGTGACATTTTCCTACCACCATCTGGCTTGAAGCCTCAAAGGGGGACCACAGTTAATAGACGATGGTAGATAGTTTGAAGAACAGAGCCAAAGTCACAGGCTGAGGATGTGCTGGTCATCTACTAACAAGCCCCTGCAGAGCTCCCACAAGCTCTCACCAAAGCGAGGATTTCTATTCTATCTTCTACCCTCCAGTCAGTGACATTGATGATTGTGCCCTTTTCCCATCAAGTTTCATCTTAACATAGGTTTCCATAAATATCTTTCTTGATCATTCATTCCTTGTCAGGTGGGTGAACTGAGAGAATCCTCCTTCTTTATGTGGGAGAAGAGAAAGATTTTCCACTGCAGTTTCTCATTTGCCATGAAGCAAAGGCAGAAGCTCCAGCTCCTCCAGCTTTTTCTCAGTGGTTTAGTACAAGGGCTCCCACCTGTCCTCACACTGCAAACCCTACAGATGTGCCTTGGCAGCCCCCCATGGCCCAGGCAGAACCAAATCCCCCATCTAATCCTGTGTCCTCTTGGCACAGCAGGTCTTATCTCACAGCCTACAGTGTGGTGCCATCTTTGCCACCTACAGCTATTTGGTGTATAAACCTTGACAGGGAACCAGGATCTAGTCTTTTCTGCCTATATGGCCAAAATTCACCAAGACACCCCTTACTGAATTCCTGACGCTGACAGAAGTTTTGATTTATAATGTACTGTCAGACTTCAGAGAGTCAGGACAACTCTGGAGGTGATAGACAGCCCTGTGCACCCATTTCCTACTGGGAACTGGAAAACTAGTAGCTTTGGCCAATAGATTACAGCTAGTCCAAGGAAGCAGGCCTAGGAGGCCAAGAGTAATGCGATGTACAGCTGGAATATCTCCAGCTCCTAGCAGTTTCTCTGACCTAGAGACTACACTGCTGCAATGCCAGATGAACTCCAGCCTGCCTCCAAAACAGGCAGCTGCAAAGAAACTCTTGCTCTTGCTTAGGCCCTGCACGGAGCAGATCCAACCTCACCTCAGAAAGAGGTCGAAATGCCTGCGTGTGTCCAGTGCAGCAACTTCCAAGGAGTAAGGGGTCCACCTAGTGCAGTCAGAGCTGTACTGCCAGAACCGCAGGCAGAGCAAGCCACACGAGCTTCACAGCGACACTGCAAGTGACACTGGTGGGCACAAAAGCCTCACCCTCTGCACAGTCCTCGGGAGGGGGAGGCAGATTCGCTGAAAGAGGCACCACTCCACATGGACTTTTTTACTGCATCAGCGTAGAGAGATTGGAGGCAGGCAGAACCTGTTGAACAGACCTGGCACATTCACATTCAGGTCCATGCTTACAGTGCTGAAGGCTGCCTTTTAGTCTAGGGAAAAAAAGCCTTGGTAGCTGCTGGTTGGCTACCTCCCCAACACTACTGCTGCACTTTTATTTCCCATGAAAGATCCCGAAAGAGATTTGACCTATGTCAGTCTGTGTGAAATGGATCAAGTATGGATCTTCCTGGTTCAGAAAGCAATTCCTCTGGCCATGTTTCAGGTATACCAGCTGAAAGAAACTGAGTCTATCTAGTGTCTTCTACCTACACAAGCTTTAAGGTCCTTTATTTTTTCAAAGGCAGTTCTGGCTGACATCACCTTCAAGAACTGAGAGCATAAGGGTAGGGCCAAAACATCCTGCAGGGGTTTAGGCAAGTCTTTTAACGACATCCTTTTACACTCTTGTACAGAATGGGGCAACACTACAGCTGTGACAGCAACAAAAGCAGGCAGATGTTGATGACTGCGGGAAATGTAAAGGACTGAAGTCAAAGAGCTGCTGCCACACATTCTGTCCATACTCTCCATGTGACAAAGTCAGAGCAGATCACATATGAGCTTCTGTGATATGTACAGATGAAACTGAAACTAGCTGGCTCTCAACTCCGAGCAGTAGAAATAAACAGGCAGAACAGTGCTGTACATATGCACTGCTGATTAGTTTAAAAAGGCATTTGGAAAGCTTAACAAAAATGCCTGTAGCATGAAGACTTAAAAAGCTCATGGTTTGTCATAAGCAGTTCCCTTGTGACCAAAGTCATGCAGTGCTCCCACACTCATGTGAGAGACTCGAGTCTTAGACAATTTGATTATGATCACAAAGCACAAGAAAGGGAACAAAAATAGCTTTCCCATCTCTCCTTTCATACAGAAGCAGGTGAATCACTTTGATTTAAAAGACATCTAGTGGCAGATAAAAAACTACAGAAAACGACTACTCAAAAGGATGTTACTCTGGAAACTTCTAGATTTCTCATTCCATGGGAGTTTTAGAAAGGAAAGGAATAATTTCAGTTTGCCATCAAACCAGGCACATGCCAGACAGAGACTGAATGGTAGAGCAAGTTATGGAAAAGCTTCCCTGACAGCTTTAAGTTAAAAGGACTTGAGGACTCTTAAGTAGTACTCCAGATCCTCCTGTGTCAACTTAACTTCCCCTCCTGCTGGCAAGAGAAGGCAGCAAACACACTATGAAATCTGAGAGCCTGTATGACCTAAAATTCCAAGTCAGGTTTAGGAACAGCTTAAAATGGCACTGAGGCATAGAGAGCTGGGCATTTTATTTATATATATATATACACAAGGTTTTCCTTTTGTTTTTAATAAAAGAAATAAGTTACCAGTTCTTCCTACCTCAATTTTCTGGTTTCACTTACTCTGAACAAGTAAAAATTTTCATCCCAGAAACTTAGAGCAAAACCACCCAAGGTTCCTAGGACCAAGAGAAACCTGCTCAGCAAGAGAACAGCAAAGCATTTGAAAAAGTGCAGTGAGTTGGGGAGTGGAGAGCCAGCAACCCTGGGAGGTATATGTGAGAGACTCCAAGTCCCATTCAGCTGGAAGATGAGGAATAAGTAACAGTAGGCTGAATGAACACAGATTTTACCCACATGTAAATGCAGAAGCAATACCAATCCATCCCAAAAGCTCATTTTAGTGACAATTTCCAGTAAACACACACATATTTACAGCCATCACTTGCAGAGACAAGCAGCTAAGTGGTTCCACACTCAGGACGGGGCAGGCAGGTCAGCACCACCTGGGCAGTGGTTCACAAGGCACTCAAGATGCTCCTTGTGTGTGCTCATGGTTACTTCATGTTTCTGAAGGGAAGGTCAACAAGTCCTGGACACAGGCTCAGTGCAGGCACACACACAGCTGCAGCCATGTATAACAGCTGTGTTATAGGGTAAGGGAAATGAGAGGCAGCAGCTGGGAAAAGAATAGATGTAAACCCTCTGAAGACTGCCAGGAAGTGTCTGCAGACAGCGTCCATCCATGGGAAGTTCAGTCAGAATTTGACAGAGAAGGAAGTCCCACATGAGCAACCCTTCTCTGCCTGGGGGTTGCTCACCACCTGGAAGGAGCTTCGGATCAGCTCCTGGCTGAAGTCCACCATGGAACCCTTCACAAAGGCCAGGCTGTCCACATCCACAACCACACGGGCACCACCTTGTTCAAACACCCTGTAAAAAAGCAGCATATTTAACCATCAGCTGTGACAAAGACCTTACAGAGAAGCACAGTCTGAGCAGTTTCCTTATCTCACAGCCTTCTTCCCTTCAATGCAACATACTATCATGTCACACAACCCCCCTCCCACCACCTTTACAAAGAACAGTCACACCTGACCACCAACACACCCCTGTGTCCTTGCCTGTCATCAGGATTGATAACTGTGTCCAAAGAAAACTTGTACTGGAAGCCAGAGCAGCCACCTCCTTCCACCTGCAGCCTAAGAAACTCAGAGCC
>NW_008658794.1:36847-37289 GCF_000695815.1 Acanthisitta chloris
CACGGCAGGCTGGAAATCTCTCCCAGAGATACCCGAGCTCCTCGCAGGATCCTCACCTTCACGCAGCTCTCGCTAAGAAACACCTGCCCTTCGCTGGGGTCATTCTCCGACGGGCCCGGCTGGGAGAAGGACGACGCGCACCGCAGCGGACGGTTAACGGCACCGACAGGACCGGGCGGGAGCCTCGGCAGCGCTTGTCCTCGGCACAGCGGAGCGGGGCACCCAGAGATACCCGAGCTCCTCGCAGGATCCTCACCTTCACGCAGCTCTCGCTAAGAAACACCTGCCCTTCGCTGGGGTCATTCTCCGACGGGCCCGGCTGGGAGAAGGACGACGCGCACCGCAGCGGACGGTTAACGGCACCGACAGGACCGGGCGGGAGCCTCGGCAGCGCTTGTCCTCGGCACAGCGGAGCGGGGCACCAGCTGTCGGGGGGGAGAAG
>NW_008658795.1:0-57025 GCF_000695815.1 Acanthisitta chloris
ATGTATATTACTGGAAATGAGTATGAAGGAATCACTAGTGGAAAGGCATTAGGTGCTTAAGGCAAATAATATTATCTTCTCACTCGATGTCTGTTTGTGAAGAACTTGTGGAACAGATTTCATTCTCACATGGCTTTTCCAGAAATTTAATATCTATCTTTCAGCAAAATTTCTCCTTTCCAAGCACTCAATGTTTTTGAGCTTTGAATGTTTTTGAACTTCCACAAATATGAATCAATATTTCTATTTCAAAGGCAGTCTATGTGCACTGTAATGAGGGGATTTTCACACTGGTGGAAACAAGATGCCAGGAATCTTTATCTACTTTCATCTCCTTCTCAGAACTTCTAGATTTGCCTAATATACGTTACACATGGAGTTAACTAGAACATGAACAGATAATATTTGCCACAAGTGCACTTTCTGAGAAGCTGGAAGAGGAGTTAACTGAGAATAGAGAAATCTGGAACACAGAGATTGGGCACTGGGAAGGAATATATAATCCTAGCATTATAATAGTGTCAGTGTGCTTCTCAGCTGTGATACACAGATACATGGGATTATCCCCCCATCACCAAACTAGGCACAATTTATTGCTTGAATTAATGAAGTTCGTATCTACTGGGAAGACACTAGTAAAGAAAGCTATCAAAGTCCATCCTTTATCTCAAGAATATATGCACATATTTTTTTTTTCTTTAAAATAAGGAAATAAACAAAGAAACAAGAAAATTAACTTCCTGTTTCCAAAATTCATGCTTGGATATAAAAGTAAAATTATACCCTATGGAACCAGAAAATGTTATCAAGTCTAAGATGAAATGTTTCTCCAGTAGAATGTCTCACTGCCTTCACTGCTGGGTTTTCACTGACAGAGTTCATGCCACCATTTCCCTGGCAGCATTAGCAGAGGCAACTTGGGCATTGCTCAAGAGTCCATGTTATAAAATTACTAGAAAGCTTGCAAATCTTTGCTTTTGCTCCTGTAATACTCACATACCTACTCATGGATGCCCAGAAAATCCAGTCTATTGAGAAAGCTGGTTGCTACAAGAGGCTTTGCAGTTTGTATTGCTGAATTGCCCAGTGACTTAGCAGTGAGCATGCTGTTCCAATTCACACATGTCTGCAGTAGTGATCTGTTTGGTATGTTTGATAACTTCAGATTTTGGATGAATTCTGCCAGCTGAAGTTAGGCTCAAAACTCTGTTTTGCTTCTTATGCTTTACTTTGTCATGTAATGACATGGAATAGCACAAAGTTGAGAAAATAATTTTTGAAGCCAATTATTTTTCACATTACACAGTGCAAGAAAAATACAAATCCAAGCAAAAATACTAAATGTCGAATTATTTCCTGCTGCAAATTTCTGGCTACTATTGAGTGCTCTTTAGGGTTCAGTCAAAATGTGTTATGGAACCCAACATGCCACAGCATACAGGGACTAGAACTGGAGTGGCTTTGTGGGTCACTGAATCCACTTTTCTGCTGATGAAGACAAGTGGTATCCCATTTTAAAATCACTCAAAGACTATCCTGAAATCTACTAAGAGGATGTTCTGGAACATGACTCTTCTCACAACTATAAATGTCCTAAATGAAGGAATACTTTGCTCATTTATTTTTGTATCCAACGTGTTCATTAGCTTAAGTAGTTCTTTTCCTCACCTAATATTTATGTTCACCTTATTACAGAAATAGACAGGTAACATAGCTCCATTCAAGTTGCATTATGCTATCACTTCTTCTATAAAAAATTTTATTAATACATCAGTCACCTCTGTTATCCTTCTGAGCACATACTTTCCTTATGTCCAAAGATCTGGAAGAAAACTATTTTCTTGCAAATTTCAGCCATCCTGTTATTTCATTCAGGTATAGTCTGCTAACCTGCTGGTAACATTTGTCCTTCTTTTACACACCCTTCCTGACCCTTAAGTACAAGAAACAGGTAAAAATTCATCAGCAATAATCATAAAATGGCAAATATGCAAAATAATTCCAGATGCAAATTACAACACTTTCTGGATTTTTTCAACAGCTTTTCAGAATTTTCTCAAGGAAAATGGACTTTCACTTCCTTCCCTGTTCAGATGGGTTTTCCTACGTGTTTTGTGTTGTGCAATTTTTCTAGGAAACCAATGCAACATGGAGATTCCCTGATATTGTTTCTTAAATTTTTAACCTGAACACAGTGAAGAGAATTTAGATATACAAAGAAACTATATGATAGTTGAGAATGTAATTGTCAAATGTAAGAAAAGATCAGCCAGTTGGTCTAAGTTCTCACTATCAGAGAAAAATGGCATAGAAAATGTTACTGAAAGAAAGCTAAATTCTGCTTATTAAACTAAGCAGCTGGGGAGCTAGAAAATAACTTTCCCTGTTTTTAAGAACTCTTTGCATTACCTTTCTAAAGTAGCTATTTGCTCAATAAGATCTCAAGTACTAGTGTAGAAGGTAAACCCAGTTGCTATTAATTATGGCCCAATCTCTCACTTTCTGCTTGTTTCCCATGTTTTTTCCCGTCACACAAGAAGCTTCACTTGGTAATGCTTTTGCATTTCTCATGCAATATATTAGGTTTTGCTCTGTGCATCCTCACTGAGAGCACTTTTTTTTTTTTCTCTGTAGTGACTAGATGCCCCAAATGAAATAAAACATCTGTCATTCTAGAGACATAAATATATATTGAGAAGGCAGGTCTATTGAAAGAACAGATCTAAATGGACAAAATCTAGGAAAAAGGGAACCTGATTATTTCCTATTTTACAGATGGCTCTGCAGCTCAGTGAAATAGTGAGCCAGATTTTCAAGCATTTAGCAACCTAAAATGCAGATGGTGCCTTTGTGTTTTCAAAAACACCTGTCTGTGAGCATTAATACAGCTGTGTGTTAACTGGCTTTAAAAATCTGGGCTGGAATTGGTTGTCCAGCTTCTACAGGAAATCTGCAGTAAAACTAGGAATCAAGCTCCAAATCAGGTGTTTTAACAATCATCCTATCTCTCTTTTTAGAATATAATGCATAAAAGCTCATGAAATGACTCTTCAGCTGACACAGCCTATAAATGTGAGTGTCTGCAATTAAAGCTTAATATTCACACAGGCTGGAGTGCTGGAACATTTGCTCAGACCTTTCCTCCTGCAATCCTGAACCCGTTTCTCAAAGTTCCCTGCAGGCTGCACTATTTTCCCTGCCTTGACTAATCTTTTTTAAGCTTGTCTTCCTCTTAAGCCCAGAAAATGGAAAGTGGAATTCTGGAAGGTTAGTTTTGTTGGAACCAATTTTTAAAAGGTCTAATTGCATTTGCTTACTAAAAGCACATCATTGTAATTCCATGTAATTATAATATAAAGTATATTCTAATGTACATTTAAGAATTAAGTATGGCACACTGCTTATAAATGGATTGCTTCAGAGAGGGAAATACTACTTTGGAAAAGGGCAGACAAAGCATTATTTCACATGCATATCAGTTTTGTCTGATTCCTCTCCATGTTTTGAACACACACCCCCCTTCACATGATCTCTTCTTTCCCAACAGTGTATAAATACAGGTAAGGTCATTCTATTGTGCCTCCTTTCTCTTTGCCTTTTTTTTTTTTTTCATTTTCTCTTGTGTAAGAGATAGGTAAGTGGTCTGAGGAGCAGACCAAGCTCTTGAGTGTCCAGTAACTCAGTTCTGATTGCTAGCATTGAAAACTGCAGATGGGATGGATACACTGAAACCACAAGCAGTGCAATTACTATAAAAGTATTATTGCAGACCAAACTTGTAGACAGCCAGTCTGAGGCATAGTATTGTGTGTTAGAAGAATGAGGCATAATTTTAAAGGCAGGAATAAAACATACATTTTCACTAATTTATCTCTAATGCAGATGAACAATTATGGAAGCAATCCTCTGGAGACCTTACAACATTTGCTGTAGACAAAGGGCCTTTCCACTGAAGCACCATACTGTGTCCAGACTCAGCATTCAGCTGTGTCAGCAGGTTATGTTTAAAATCCACTTGAAAGTGAACTTGGGGTCTAGGTATGTTTTCCTCTTAATTAACCTGCATAATCTGTTTTTTTACATAATTCATCCCTTCATTTGCATTTTAATTACAGAGTGTGCAAAATGTCAGGTTTAATTGGCTCAGGAAGACTTGGTACAACAAAGCCCTGGACTAAATGTAGCCGTGGGCAGTGCACTGAACAGCTGGCTTGCAGTTCATGTTAGGACTTCAGTACATGGAAGGGGTTTCCTTCACCTAGTCACAGTTTTCTGTGACTAAAGGTATCAACACCAATTTCCCAAGAAGTAAAACTGAAGGACATGCAAACCACCTGTTCCTGCTTTTGAACGACTTGTAGTCCATTTCCTCTGGCACACATGCATTCCAGATGTGGTTCTTTTACATTGATGGACTGAAATCCTGATCTCCTCTTGGTTTGTGAATCTTCTCTTTCTCAGCCAGTTCTCACCAGTAACCTTACACCAGCAGTAGAAGGGGAGAACAAACTTGGACTGGGCACCCAAACATATTGTAATGAAATTGTCACTTACCAACTGGCTGAGAGATGATGTTCTGGAGTCCTCACAGTGACTCTGAGCTACCTTGATCCATTCAAACTCACCACTTCCCATTCTCTCAAGAAAACATCTGGTCTCAGGAGGACATGTTACCCTTGCCCTTCACTGGAGGTATCAACAAGAAGGGTCACAGGACTCACTCTCCTGGGGCACAGTAGTAAGCTGTGTGCAGAGATGGAGTGATGCTGTGACCTGGGAGGAAACAATCAGGCTGTCAGTGCTAGGGTTTTTTTGTCTGGGACACATCTAGTGGCCACCGAGCTACATGTGGACTAAACCTTGTGAAATACATTTTATTGTGGAAGTCTTCAGCAAAGCACTTAGTTCCAAGTACCTCCTGTTTCAGGTACTAAGGAGATTAAAAACTTTGGTTCATATGAGGAGGTGATATTATGTGGTTTTCTGTTAACTTTTTTTTCTTCTTCTCAGTTCACTCTCCTGTCTTCACATTTCTTTATTCCCCACAGCAATTTTTTAAAAGTAGATACCGTCTGAAAAAGTTGTTTATAGTTTTGAGAATATGTTTTAGTATTTTCATTTTCAAGTGCAGCAAGTGTACAGGGCTTGGTAGGTAGGCATAAAATCTTTGAAAGTAGGAATGAAAAATATGTTATAGATTTGTTTCTGCTAAACTTCTTTCTCAGATGTCTGGAATGAAACATTCTGTGTGTAACTGGAAAAAAGAGAAGCTCTCAGAGACAGCCTTTCTGTAGTTAAAACATTTTGTTGAAGGTTTCTCAGACTGAAAACCCAGCATGGTGCTCTTACAGTTTTGTTTTACACTGTTTTTTCTTCAGTGTATATCATTACATGACAGTGGGAAATTAGCAATGAAACCAGGACACCCACATTATTTATAAAAATTTTACATTCTGCATCATTAAATATATCAAATATTTTATATTTTACTTGGGAGGATTTTTCAAAGATTTTAGTAAAGGAGATATTTAAATTACCTCCTTTACCTTTTATCTTATTTCTAGAATCCCTTTCCCAAGTGTGAATTAAAAACATTGAAATTGAGTCTGCTTCTTACTCATTCCTAACTAATACATTCTTAAAAAATTCCCTATCATGTTCATATAGCACAGCCAGTATTTTTGACAGTTTTTTGGATGTTTTTCTTGTTAATATATTAGACTTAAATAAAAGCTTAATAAATACAAGGTTTCATTAAAAATATCAGATCTAAGAAAAAGTTTTCAGGGTAGGTTTTCTAGCAACTTGGTGACAGGCACAGGTGTGAAAGGAATTAATTTAGGGTTGAGAAATATCATAGCAAATCACATTGGGTCAAAAAGATTGCTTTAAATATTTAAATAACTTGTGCTACTACAGGTGAATACATCTGAGATATTTGTCAGAGGTAGAGGTGGTACTATGTGACTGCTAACAGCTATCTCATGCAGACAAGATGCTACTGAGATTTAACATGCAAACATGAACTTCTTTTTGACAAAATAATCCAAACCACAAACTTGGTGAAGTCTGTGAAGGGTCATAGGGAGGATATTTGACTTGCAGAAATGATTAAAGAATTGGCTTTATTATTCCAGTTTTCACAGGCCTCTGGAGATTGTCTAGAGTTGCTGACCAGATTCACCAGAATCCATTAGGATGGAAAAAAACCCCAGATAAGCAAGCCAAATAATCAAAAAGAAGATCTTTACTGTGAAATGTAAAAGAAAGCCCCTGAAGCTGCCAGGCATGCATCCTCTGAGGAAGAAATTTGTCCTTAAAGAGGGACACTTGTGGTCCATGGTGCAATACCCAAGAATATTTTTCCATGCTTCTGCTTACTTAACAGTCATTAAAAAAAAAAAGAAAAAGAAGGAGAGGATAAATAGAGCCAGAACCATTCTGCCAGCAAAAGCTGCTGTCCAGAGACCAGACACTTTGGCTGTGTGTTGAGTGACAGATACAGCACTTGCTATCAGAAGCTGGCACTGCCAGTAGAGAGATCAGAATAAAGCTGCTGTTACTGTATTTTTAATACTATAATGCTTGCCACTTAAATAGACCACAGTCAATTTTCATAAATTCATGTTTTATTTCAATTAAAATAAGTCTCTTCTTTTTTACTATGTTTGACCATTTGTGGCCATAGGCATTGCCAGGAGCTGGAGTACATACATTTAAAAAAGGTTCTTTTTCATGAAAGAAAATGTAGACTCCTATGCTAAAGGAATTTTGTAGAAACCTTCCTGCAATTCCAAAGCTCCACAGGTCAGTAGGCTGGCAAAGTCTAGGCATACTGTTGAACTGGAATATAATACTTATTTCAGTATCAGACAAGGAATTCTTAGTATTTGAACAGGCTTTACCTTAAGCTATGCTCTTTCAGTCCCTGTATTTAGATGTTGCCAGCTGAGCACTGGCACAGAGTTCTGTGCTGTACTGAGAAAGTATTAAGCCCTCCATTCACAATCCCATGCTTTCTAATCCATACCAACAGATCTGAAATATATTCTATGTAACCTGGGACCTCTGCCCTTTCGCTACCACCAATAACATTATTCTACTGGAAATGCTAACTTATTGAGCCAGATTGTGACTTTTGCTGTGCCCATCTAAACCTAATGTTGTTCCAATGAAGTGGATAACTTAAAAGAATTATTATGGACTTAACCTTGGCCAGTGTCTATACTTTTTTATCTATAGATAGCCAAGAATTAAATTCTACAATCCAGAGTAGAACTTAAATGAATAAATTTCATTTACAGGGAAGTGGGAGCTATAGATCAAACATTTTTTTATGTCTTAGGTTTTAGGGGGATGGTGTTTTCACTGATATAAATATATGTGCTGCATTAAATGGGAACAAATGCAGAGAAATCTTGATTTTTCCCTGAAGATATTGTTATGCAGTAAGTCTTGCCATTGGCAAAAAGTAAATGAATCTTACATACAAAGCCAAGAAATTGATAGTGTAATTAAAATATTAAAATTATATGATTATTCTCATCATCATTATTATTATAGTAGTATTAGTAGTGGTAATGTTAGCAGTCTAAACTGTAGTTGTGTTTGTATCTGCCCCTTTTTCTGCTTTAAGATTTGCATTTCTGTACTAGAAGTGAGTTGTTTATAGCCCTGGGACCTTCACTCTTATCTCCTGTCCTTCATCTTATCATCTCATGTCTATACTCTTCTATATTGCATCTTGTGTCCCCATTTTCAAGGTCTCTTCTCTTATACAAGAATTGTGTCCCCACATCACTAGGACAGGCTCATAAATATTTCATTATTGTAGAATAACTTCTTGTTACTACAATCTATGGAGAAAATACATACTCTACAAAGATAAGCAGAAGTAAATCAAATTAGGCATAGCCATCTGGTCATTAGAAAAAATAACAAAACCAAAAACAAAAGGGGGGGTTTACAGACAAACCAGCTAAAAGAAAGCTCCAGACCAGTCAGTACAAGATCAGACCAAGCAGCCTGACAGCTCTCAACCCTAAGACAATGTAAACCTGGTACAAAGGCAGTGGCTTTTTTATGAGATATAGGAATAGTTCTTACACTGAGCTACAAGATCACAAGCTCCAGGCAAAGTGCAGCAGTTCTGCAGTCTCATAAGTCCAACAGCACCAGCAGCAGTTGACTGGTTTCTGTTTTTTTCTCCATTAGAGACCACCTAACAATATATTATGCTTTTCAACTTCTTTTGAACAAACTGCTTTTCACATGTGATATAATATTTCATATGCACATGCAATTCACAGTAGATAAAAAATTATGTTTTCCCCTAGCATATTACTGAAAACAATGCAATAAACTTGTTCAGTAATACCCAGGGCAGTTAAAAGGTGTGGAAAGCTTGATATTAAAATTTTCCACTGCTGTCTTCACTAGAAGAGGTTCCCCTTGAAACTCAGTAACCAGCCTTTTCTTTGAGGGCTACTATAAAAATATGTTTCTATTCTTACACAATTTTTGGCTTCCAGACCACATACCAAATATCTTGATTTGAGTTACTGTATTGACATCTGCTTTGCAGTGGTATTAGCATAATAAAGCTCAGTTCAAGATCTTATAGATTAGAAAGATGCATTTATTTTCAAGGTTTTAAAGCAAGACAGTTTTAAGTCTTTATGGTCGCTTGCTCACATGCTGTCAAGAAGCAGCCTCTGTGTGCCCACATGGTCTGAACAAGGTCATTGCACACAATACAGAAGACAATGCACACCAGCTATCAGGTACTCTGCATCTCTAGGGCTGCTCTTGAATTGTGATGGCAGAGCTTTTGGGCAGATCTTTCTTCTCTTTCAGGAGCCATCAGCTGTTTTGGGGGTAGATCCTCACTTCAGAACTTGCTTATTTCAGGCATTGCAAATGCTAAGGCACATCACTGTCCACTGCCTGTTTTTCCTGTTTCGGCATATGTGTGAAACACATGTCTCCTGTCTGTTCTCTTGGCAGGCAAACAGGAGAAGGATTGGTGCATGGGGTTGCTGCAGCCTCACTGCCACCCCGCCAGAGCCAGGGCACTGGCTCTTTGCTGCTGAGTTGTCTGCTTTTCAGGCTGCAGGCATTATTTTTTGACATCAAGAACATATTTCTCAGTTTTGCTGATGAAAACAGTGCCCTGGGAACAGTGTCCCTTATTATATGGTCATTCTTTTAGGCCATTCTGCTTTCCTTCCCATACTTATGCACATACATTTCCATTCAGACTTCTTTCATGCCAATCTTCATATTTCTTACAAATCTCTACTGTGTAAGTAAAACAAAACTCCACTTTTCCTGGGTAAATCCTTGTTCCCCTAAAGCTTAGATTTATGAAATCAGAAACAACTCTTTTTATTGCTGGGTGGCAGCTTCTCAAAGGTCATCACAGGTAAAATAAAGCCAGGAGATAACATGGAGACAAAGGAAACACATGCTATAGTCAGCACGAGCAAGTCACAGATAATTGAATATCATTGTAAAACCCACATAAATTAATGTCCTACAAAAACATAACCTTGCCTACAGGAAGAAAGCTAATCCAAATATTGTATGATGGCTGTCCTATAGCATTCCTATTGTTGCTTTCCTTTTCCTTTCTTAGTGATTGCATCTATTTGTTGGGTCTTGATTTAAATTAAATTGTGAAAGGTCTCAGGGCAAGGACATGTCATTCTATACATTTGAGCAATGTCTGACACAGTGTCACCTCACTTTTGACAGGTTTCCCAGGAATCACTGTAATTCAAAGAATAACAAGTAGCATCAATAATGACATTTGACCTAATAGGATTACAACATATATGCCCTAATACATATTTGTTGTTTTAATCCACTGAAGTTTGGACAATATGGGTTTCTTTACCTTTAAAAAGCTTAAAAACTTTATGCAATTTTGGCAAAATACTGAATATGTTTCCTAATGTTGTTAGCTCTGATATTGCCCTTTTATTTTACTCAAAATGCCATTGCCATACTTAGCCATTCTACAAAATCAGTGTATAGATGGCTACATTTTTATTATCTGTAGTTACTTGCTCTTTCTATTGATTGCTCAGGCCAGGGGATGTATGACGAACTTATTTCAGCTCACTAAACAAAAGTACTTTTCTCTTATAATCTTCTGTTCAGTTTTCCATGGTTTGGTACATTCCTATGTATGACACAGTTCAGATTCCCAGCTGGGGAAATACACATTTCAAGTTTATCCATGTTAGACACTCTTGTGTGACCCTTGTTCAATGGGATTGAAATGTAACTGTGCCCAAAGCCTTTTATGTGAAAACAGTGTTAGATTTCAGACCATATGAAGACACAGTTTAGAGGCTATTGCACTCAGAAAACAGCTTGAAAGATTTCATAAAAATCCAGAGCATGAAAGAAAGAAATTAGCAGGTCTACTTCCTGCCCACTGAGAATAGATGACAACTATTGGATGTTTTCACACAGATGTTTTAGGTTTTTACAGACAGCCAATCAGCAAATACAGGGCTGGCTTTGTATGGGGTCTTTGCTGACCTTTCTTTTTCTTCAGGAAAAGTTAAATACATATTGCTGTAATGTTTAACTGTATTCTTGCAGCATATAGTTGACTTTCATAGATCCTTCAAACTTTTGTTTTCCCTGTTTCCAAAGGATTTTTCTATTAATCCTTTAGGTTCTTAAATTGTTGTTCAATGGAAAGCTTTTCCATTCTGTATTAATTAAACTCATTAGGATGGAAGAGAGACACTTCTGCTGGGCAAAAGTGATCTGAAACTCTGTTGTGCACTTGTAAAACACTGCAGATTCTGAGATAGCTTAAATCATTTGAACTTCTTGGGGGGCAAAGGAAGGTGACTATCATCAGAGTACAGGGATAAGCAGCAAAACAAATGATAAGTAAAGCTATTTGAAACACCTACTTGCTGGAGACTAGTGTCACGAATGTTCAGCAAATGGTAAGTTTAAATCGAAAACATAAGAACAGAAGTGCTGAAATCCCTTCTGTGTTCTCTGCTGCTCAGCCTGCACACAACAGCTGGAAAACATTCTGGACAAAACACCCACCATCTTTAGCCTGCTTGCTGTTTTCCTGCTCTGAATTGGACTTAACATTTACAGACGTGAATGTATTACTTGAAAAAATACACATTTTCTCCCACTGTTTGCCACGTCTCTCCCCCATACTCTGATACCTCAAAGTCAATTCATCTAAAAATACCCCATGTGCTTCGTCATGACTAGTACATTTTGCTCAGAGTAACTGTTCTGCACATTTTGGGGCCACTCATTGCTGGTTTTGTTTTCCCCAGTATGACAGAGAGAGTAGCTCTGCTTTTTTTGTATCCCCTGAAATTCCAGATCTCCAGTAGGGTTAACAAATGCTTTAATGGTTTTTTGCCACTCAGAATTGCTTCAGACTGCTTCAAGTCTGGTTAGGGTTAGGGATTAGGGTTATGGTTATGGTTTGGTTGTTAGGGTTTTAGGCCTAGGTTTAGGGTCATTAAGGTTTGCATTGGGGTTAGTGGTTAGGGCTAATGTTAGGGTTAGGGTCATCAGGGTTAGTTTAGGGTTTGGTTTAGGGTCATTAGAGTTAGGATTAGGATTAGGGTTAGGGTTTAGTATTAGGGCTAGCATTATGGTTAGGGTTAGGAAGTCTTGTGCCTTTGGTTTTCTGGGATTGAAACAGACAGTCCTAAAAATCTGCAGGATGCAGTTCTTAAACTATTCTGATCTCTTCTTAGGATGTGTTCCAAACATGATAATATAAGACCCAAAACTCACATAGCATTTACACATAGACTTAATATATTTTAAGAAGTCTATTAAATCAGAGAGATGTTCAAATACTGAGCTGTTCAAACATGCATATCCTGTGTGTGAGCCCTGAATTAACCTCTGACCATTTTGTGGAGGTAAAAGTCATGAGTTAGCTTTTATGCAGACTCTTCAAATATACTTCAAGGCTGTTTCATTCCATCCAGTCCTGGAAATGCCAAAAGACATGCTTGGGCAAAACCTTTGGCATGAAGGTTCTTTTCATGTTCATCTACTTCAGTTTTAGACTCCTGCAACAAATCAGATTTCTCCAATTCCTTGAGGTATGGATTATGTTACAATCTTTCCTAGGCATATCTGCCTTATGTTAAATTTATTTGTTTCCTCCATTTATTTTTTTTCCTACAGTAAACAAAATCATCTTATGAACCCACAGAGAAATGACTGCAGAGTTTTTTTCTTAGTGAAATTCTGTATAGTGTGTGCTGAGACTGTGCATTCAACTGCACTGAGAAACAGTATGCTGCACTACTTTATTTTTCTTGTTCTGGTTCTTGCTTTAAGATACATTTTTCTTTTTCCTTTATGTTTGAACAATGCATTTCACCACCAGTGTTGACAAGCAAATATTCAGCAACTCTACAGGAAGGATAAAGAGGAAAAAAACACACCAAACAGCTAGCTTCCTGCTGCTGTCAGTTATGAGTTATCGATTTCCAAGAAAATAATTAAATGATGACAGAAATATGTGCAAACAGAAAAAGAGCTGCTCCCCCTGTCCTTACCCACAAAATATATTCCATAGCATTTCTCCAGCACACAATCTCAGCACTTACTGCCTGAAAGAAAATCACATGCTTCTCCAAAGAAAATCAAGGTTTTAGTGTAACACAGTCAAATTAAAATGTCTGGACAATTACACTTTTTCACAGCAAAGCATGAACCATTTAATAGACAGACTTCTTTGTACTCAATACCCTTGGGCACTCTGATCCTTTGCTGAAGTCCCTGGTCTCATCTGCTGTAATTGCATGTGTCACAGCCTTCTTTTAGCTTATTATGTATATTACTTGGGTTGCTACAAGGAATTTGTGCTATAGGGGTTGAGACTAAATCTCTTTGCCCAGTTTTACATTTTAGTGCACATCAATGTTGCTAGAGCAGAAGAAAGAAGAGGTGGCAACTGGACTTGTTTCCTTGACAGTGTATCTGGACATATTTAGAGACTCCTGTAAAATTAGCTTGTATTTATGCAAGGTAAAATTTGAATGCAATTATATAGAAATTCCAGCCTTTCCTGTGACCAGATGGGTTTTAGATCTTCAGTCATAGACTAAATATTACAAGACTGAAAGTGACTGGGATTCAGCATCTGCAAATCTCTTTTCAGCTTAAGTAGTCATCTTCATTTGTATTTTTTCATGTCTCTCAAAAGTCTTATCATACCAGAATCTTGTATATTCATAATGAATGCAATAAAAACATATTTCTTCCATGCCTGAGTGCATTCATTCATGCTGACAGAAAGAATTTACTGATAAAATACAGAGAAGTGGAATGATTGCTTTGAACAGAAGAAGAGGGACTCTGCTTCAGTTTCTTCATGCTGCTATGTTGTCTTACATTACCCTTTAAGCATCCTGAGGGAGAGAACTCGCTGTAGCTTAAAGGTGCTGGTGATCTCCATATTGTCAAAACTGCAATCAAACAGAATTTAGGTTCTTTCAAGCTGCTTAAGTTACCCAACTGTGTAAGTGAGCAATGTTTAAAAATCATAGAAAAGTACTGTCCACCTAGGTTTCATAGATAATCCTTGAAGTAGGAAAAGAACTCCAAAAACATGTCATGTTCTCAAAAAGTATTTTGTTCCTAACACAGTAGAAAGAATTTGTTTATTTTTAAAAAAGCTAATGCAACTAAATAATGTCTAATGCTTACATAAGTTAGATCTTTAAAGTCCAAGAGAAAAAGTCCACATCATTGCTTAACTTGTTTGGTGACTAAGCTCTTGTCAAAAATTGACTTGAACACATAAACCTGAGATTTTATCAAAGCCCATCTGCTGTCCTTGAAAGGCTGAGCATCTGGGTTCCCATCTTTTCCTACTTATCACCCTCAAGCTAGATGTTCTCCCATTTAGGTCCCCTGAGAAGGGCCCAATCTGGTATTGTTCACTTGCACATGCCTAATACATACAGAAAGCTACAAACTTTACAAAGGTCACATCAGTCTTGGCCATATTTAATTAGAAATTATGCTAGCAGAATGGAAGGAGAGAATACTGCTATTTCTTCTATTTTAATTGCATTTTAATTAGGCCAATTACCTAACTTTAAAATAGTCAAAGCACTGGACCAAGTCACAAGTATCTTTATTATTATGATTAATTTTAGTACTGCATTTTGTTATTTTTCTGCAGTTGCAATTCTTTTTCTCTGTTAGTAATATTGACCTGTTAATGTAAGTCTGTTTTTCAGTTAATGCACAGTTCATATTTTCAGTCTTCTTTCTTTAAATTTGACTTTTCTTGTTTACACTGCAAGTGACAAATCCATAATAAAATTCTTCAAAGTCCATCCTCCACCAGCTTGGGTTCTAAAATTTTTGAGGACACCCACAAACAGATTATTCTAGCCTAGATGCAGGTGGTAACAGAAGATTTGGAAAGGTATTTTCTTTTAACCAGAGAATAAGACAAAAATGGGCACAGCCTGACACATGGGTTACTTGCCCATGTGACAATATGGGTATTTATAGCAAAGCCACAAGATGCTCTCCAAAGCCTCAGGGCATACTACCTTCTTGGATTAGTTAGAGTGGGGATATTTGCCATTATTTCTGTCAAAACTATGAAACTACTTGCAAAGAAGAGCTCAGAATTAATTATGCCACTGTTAGAGTGACACATGACTCTAAATTTTCTATGAGAGGCTTTCCTTGGGCAACTGAGTCTTAATTTTGTTTAAAGACAAAATATTTTTTCCACTGATTATGACACTTGGACATCCAGCTGTGACTGGTACTCTTACTCATGATCCCTGGTAATATGGCTAACATAACTAATACAATTTTATTAAGGCAAATGGCCATTCTCTGTGACTGAGATGGTCACGTATCAATTCCCTCTTCCCTTCTCATCAGGCCCTGAAGGTCCTCCACACCAGGCAGATTTCATCTTTTCCTCACTGTCAGACTCAATTTTTCTGGACAAGAGGCTGACTTTTTCCCTCCTTCCTGACCTTGAAGGTGCCTGGCATCCAGCTAATCAGCTGATGGTGGGCCAGTCACAGCACAGGGAAGCATAATAGCACACACAGCAGTGTCTGTAAAATTAGCAGTTACAAGTCCTAAGTGAGACTTCGACCAGAACTGCTGCTGGATAGCAAACCCCATGATCTTCTGGTGACCAGGGACACCTACACTGTCATCTAGGATTCCAAGGGCTGAATGAATGACTCATACTCTTTTACTTGTTTCCAAGTCCAGACTATGATTACTATGTTGATAACAGCAAGCAAAGTATTGAATTGACCTGATCTGCAGAGGGTCCAGGTGATTAGGAATCACCAGTTAAGCTGTGCTATAAATTCAGTGCTATGTTACTTACAAAATGGTGTTACACTGATTCCGCTTCTGTGCTATGCTAATAATAAAATTCTGTTCAAAAAATAAAGCTTTAATGGTAGACAACTTAATGCTATCATCCCTCTGCTCAGGGTCCCCAAAAGATCCTGTCTGTCCTCGTGTTAAGTGCCTCAACTGTCTTCTGTATGGCTACAAGAAGGAACTTTAGACTCTGAAATGCTTTAAGCATTGGAAAGATACTATTGAAAATATTACTCCTGTCCCCAGATTCTCTGCTTGTAAATGGATAAGGAGGTGCATTGACGATTATTATGTGTGTGGTACTCTGAAAGGCAATATTAAAATAAAAAAAAAAAGGAAGAAATAAACCACGGCAGCAACAAACCCTGCAATTCTAGCATGTTTAACTTGATGCTTCTCTTCATCACTAAAAAGAGACTTTTCTATCATGCTGTCTTCTGAGCAGATTCCAGAATCTGTCTTGCTGTTACTATTTCTGTGACAAAAGACTTTTGTAATTATATAATTCTTGAGTTCCATGTCAATCACCTCTTGTATTTCAGTTCTAAACATAAATGTTAATGAATTAATTGCAGTATTCAAAAGACCTTCTATTAAAATGAAAGCTTGCTAGTAGGTGTGCTATCTTCTGTGCTTTATAAATAGGTTTTAGATCTTAATCTATAAAACTCTAGTTGCTATTTGCAGATATAAATCTACCTGTTGACTAATACATAGTTACTTAACAGTTCTTTTATTGCAACTGTTTCACCAGTTAAAATACTAATTAAGACATTAGTACTTAAACACCCTTTGCATAAATCAATTGCTAAAATTGCCAACTATATAAAGCACCATTTTAGATTACAATCAAAATATGCTTGACACAATTTCTTGCTTAGTCTTATGGAATTTGTGGAATTTAGGGTGAATGCTATTGCTGTATCTGTTTTATTTCATGTTTGGGTAGAGTTCCTCCTGTTAGTCCTGCAGTTTGTGTCAAGGTAAGATAAACTCATGATGTCTAACATCCAGGATGCAGATGTAGCTTTCCAAGTAAAAGTGGAGCAAGTGTCTGTCTGCACAAGTACTTCTTGCAGATGCAGTTACTGTTTGTCACAAATAAGAGTTTTGCTTATCATCTTATCACAAACATTATACAGGTTAAGTTTCTACTCTTTCACTGAGCTTGTTCTTGAAGGCAGCCAAAAATCAATACACTTTTCTAGGATAAGTGAAAATAACTGCCCAACAAGTAATACTCAACACAGAACTGCTCTCTGAGGCTTGTTGTAAAGAAATGAAACCAGGTCTCAGTTATGTTCAGAATGCATGAAAATGTGCATCTTGTCTTCACTGTGATGTCAGTGAGCACACCTGTCTTCAAAAACTGTTGTGAAATGCCATGCCCTTTCTGAAAGCTGACATCTGTGGGTTAGCCATATGCACGCAGTGGATGTGAGGGGCAGTGGAAGCAGAAAGGAAGATCACATAGGGGTGACACGGAAGATCTCATGAATACCTTTGGGGTTTCAGCACTGGGTGGGAGAGACAGTATCTGCCTCTAATTCTATTTTTTTGAGCCTGCGTTATGACAAAATTTCTGGGTTACCAGGAGGTTTTCCTAAATTCTCTGTTCTTCTGAAACATTGCTGTCCACATTGCTTTGATCCTATCACTGCCATTCTGCTACTCATGGGTGCTGTGCAGCATTGCAAAAGCCATACACTGGAAAATGTTCTTAGATGCAAAACAATGGCCCACACAGTCAATGACTTCAGCTTGCTGAGTGAGAATACAAAATGTTCTTTCCAGTTCAGCCATTAATCCCACAACTTTCAAATCAAGCACTGGAGTACTTACCAGTTGTGTAAGCAGATCAGCTTCTTTTTTTTTTTTTTTTTCCAAATCTTTGTTCTAATCTTTGCTACCTTATAAAGGAACTTAGTGATGCAACAGTGATAAACTATCTCTGCAAGATGATCATGCATATGATCAATCAGACTCAGCATGCTTATATCATGCTGCAGACATGGCTCATTAGCATGCTACTCTCAATGCCTAGTGAAGGAGTTACCAGATCCTCTGCTGCTATGTATCATTATTATACCTTTTTAATTTACTAGTAATGCCTAATTACTCTTGCATAGAAGAAATATTTCTAAATGACACTATTCTAGACTTGGCAATATTTTATCTTTGTTAGCATTTCATTTAAGTCCTCACTTATTCTCCCTTATACTCCTTCTCCGCCTGCTGCCTCCTTCCCCCTCCCCCTAATGCAAAAAAAATGGAAAGAAAAAACACAAAGTGTGAACTGTGTTTTTAAGACACAGTAGTGGCAGAAGCCTTGAAGGATGAATGTGTCTGCAGGTGCTGTACACACACTCAGCAGAGTGTAGATAACCCTGTCTGTATACAATTGACAGATGCACCCTGGTACACAGTAGGCAGTGAACTGGATTGTGGTTCAGGCTGAACAACCTGCAGTCTTAGAGCAGCTCTGAAGAAGTTAGTGGCACACTAGAATTTAGGAGCTGGACAGGTGCAGACTTGCCTCTTTTTTATCACTGCTTTTGGTTCTTCTAGGCTGTTTCTGCCAGGACTTGCAAAACTAGTCACAGAATGTTAGCAGTGTGGTTGTGCCAAATTGATTATGCACTGTTGAGAATGATTATATGATTGAGAACTGGCTTAGCAGCAGATTGCAGAAGGTCCCAATCAGTGGCACAGAGTCCAGTTGAAGGCCTGTCATTAGTGGTGTCCCCAAGGGTTCTATACCGGGTCCAATATTGTTAAACTTGTTCATCAATGACTTGAATGAGGTGATAGAGTCCCTCCTCAGCAAGTTCACTGATGATACAAAATGGGAGGAGTTGTAAATACCTCAAAGGCTGGGAAACCCTCCAGAGGGACCTTGGTAGGTTGGAGACATGGGAAAAGAAGAAAAATGTCTTCCTCAAGCTGTGGGTCTCTGATTTGTGTCTTCTGTTCAAATGCATTTAAAAATATGTTCTGATGTTTCACTGTTTTTTGGCAGATGAACTTACATGATGACAACTCTCTTGACCTCTTTAAATGAATATCTAAAACAGTGGTACAGTGCACCCATCTGTTAGTAACATGGACTTTGTGTTTTTCTGGTTTTTTTCCTTATATTTTATGACAATACATTTTAGCTCTTTCTAGCATGAGCAGATTAAATAGAAGGAGTAAAAGCAAACATAAACTGCAGGTGTACAACAATTTCTGCTAGTATCCATTCTATGGCACAAATCTCAGATGGATTGTATAAGATCACTAGGTTTTAAGCAAGATACAGTATGTTGTACTAACATATAAGTATAATGTACTTGTCTGTACAACTAAAATACACTATAAACTTTTCCAACCTTTAGTATGAGTTGGAGTCTGAAAGTGTCTCAAACCACAATAAGCATGACCTAACACATACTCAACCTTGGCACAACTGACTGTAGATAATCTAATGGCATGGAGTTTTTTAGAAAGATAATGCACTTGTAATTGATTGTAATTGTTTTTCCAAAGGATCAGAGATGCAATTTTTTCTGCTCTATGTTTAATAGTCTGTTTATTTTCATCTCTATTAAAGTGGTATGAATTCATCAGCTGTTCTATTTACTCTTTGTCTCTCACAAGAAACACCCATAGGTTAAAGTTGGCAACAGTTCTTATATACTGTAGGCATCCATTTTCGAAGATTCCTTTTGCATGTTTTCTTTTGTCAGCACAAAGGCTTGATCATATGCTCAGACAAAATTTTAATCAGCCAGTCCATAAGATATCTCTGCTTCAAAGCGTACAGACGTTTGCACTTAACATTAATGCCAGCCTGATTTTCCAGTGTTCTCTGTTGGTGCTGTGGCACACATAACAGAAGTTGAACAAGAGCTGTGAAATGCAGTCACTGAACCATGGTGGACTTACTGGCTCAAGTCAAACTATGAACTGTGATTGAAATAAAGAGGTTGGACTGTGAATGGCAACACTGAGCTGCAGGAGCACATTTGCTTTTGTGGCTTTGACAGAGTGGTGACTTGTATAGGATTAGGTGGTTACACAGGAAATTCCTGCACAAGATTAGCCAAAAATCATCTATGAGCAGCTAGGCACCTAAGTAGTCTGGACATTACATGGAAAGGTAAAATGTAGGCACTAGCACATGTGGGTCTTAACTATTCTGCTGGGATGCTTTTGAAAACTTGACCACTGATAGTTAACCCAAGTTCAGAAATTTTGTGGTAAGGAAGGGAACTGAAACTCTGTACTGAATATCTGTATCTTTAAATATTTAACCAGCCTCCTTTACAGATAAGTGAAGACATTCATTGGAAAGTAATACAGATTCATCCATAATCATAGAATAATAATTTGAAGTATTTGTGAGAAGATGAAGACACCTGAATGTGCTTCTTCTTCTTCTACCAAATCTCCAAGAAAAGATCTCTACAAATATGCAGACATCTTCCCATAGTCTCCTCATTATTTTTGGCCAGTCTTTACATGAGTACAATAGCTATCCATATTAAAGCACAGTTCTCAGGCTTACTACAAATAAGATGAACTTAAGAACATGCAAAAGCCTTCAACAAAACTGAAGGAACAGAAGGCATATTTTCAGGTTTTGAAGGAGAAGAGAAACCAGGCTGTGTTTTCATGTAAGTTATTGCACATCATTTTGCTTGCAATAACTGTGAGGAACTTAGGTAATACTCACTCTAATCTATTAATGATATTCTCTTACATAAAGTTCATCAGTTCTGAAGAAAAGCGAACTGTTATATTTTTACTCTCTGAGAGCCACTTACCATGATCAAGGAAAAATATTCTCAGAGACTTTTCAAGCCTGTAAATGGATTAAAATCATTTTTTAATGCTTATAGGCTTATTGCCTATCTGTCTTTGGCTTCAAGCAATTCTCTTTGCTGACAGTGGAAGGTTAAGATCTTAGGTACAGAAGTGAAAACCTGATTTAAGCTCATGAGGTTTTGGTGAAAGCTAGAAACTCAGTATCTTCTGTGATGTATAGAGTGTTATAGCGTTATCTAGCAAAGAAAAATTGAAACCACTGTGTAAATGTCTTTGCCCCTAGCCTATATAAGTGCCTTTTTGTAATTGAATACTGAAAATTATTTCAGGAATTGCTTGAATGTTCTGTTACATATATATATATCTATATATATCTATATACATATATCTTTCAGAACTCTGAGTTACCATAAAAAATAGGTGATTTTCAACTTTGGATCGTGATGTCATTATAATTTATATCATATTATTATAATGTTGGATATATTTCTGTAAAATTAGACCAAATACTTCCCACTATAAGAAGTATTTCTTTTCATTAGTAAAGCAGACATAGCTGACATAATTTCTGTTGTGAAGTGTAAAAGGAAGCATCATTACATCTTTGATCATGGAGTTGTTTCGGGAGAGCATTTAGTCATTTAAGATGTAGAAAAAGGAGCAATGACCAGTAATAGGAGCTCAAGCTGGGAATCAAGAGAGCTCTGTTACATAGCTAAAGCCGCTTCCAACTTGTCTGACATCAGTGGACTACTCAGGTAGTCCTTACACACCTTAAGTAACCCATTTGAAAAATGAAATTGTCAAAATGTTCACCTTGGCAAGTTCAGAGATCTGTGAGTGAGAAAAGACTACCTAAATGCAGTGTAAATTCTGCTGGCTTTGGTTATATTTCCCCATTAAACTAACTGCCATGACTCCGGGAAGAATCTACCTGAGTTTGTGTCAATTCTAAATCCAGAAAGATATCTTGATTTAGACAAAGGGCACATTCTAGTATGTTTTTGAAATTCTTTTACACAGACAGAACTGGACTATAAAAAAGACAAAGAACTGAGTTGAGATTTTGTTTTGACTGGGACTTGACAAAAGAAAGTTAGAAGGTTTTTCTTCTGTATTACAGTATGTCTTGTGTTGAGGTCTTTGAAAATATAGTGACGTAATTCTGGGGTAGGTTCTTTATCAGATTGAAGAGGAGTATGAAATAGCTACAGCTTGATGGTTCTGTATTTTCAAAATGCTATTGTGAAGGAATAGGTTCATTTATTCTCTTCAATAGATTTTTTTTGCCACATTTCCAAAATTCCTTTTACTTTCTACTCAGTTTTTTTCTCTAGTGATTGCTTTTGCTATGACTCTGTTTATTTTGTAACTAGTGGCTCAAGAATTTTGCAGTTTGTGGGCTTATTGAGTTTCTACTTGACACATTCCAGTGAAATGTTAAACATTCAGCATAAAAACATTCACTTGAGGCTTTGAAGGTGTCCTGTTTTGCATGATACCCAGCTGGCGTTTTATCTCTAGTTTTCTAAAGATAAAACAAATATTTCCTTTCCTTAGAAGACAAAAAAACCTTAAGATTTTATCTAATGCTCTTTTGAGAGCTAGTTTTAATAAAATATATGGAAGAGGGGACTGAATCACCTCCTCCAGGTTTTCACTGCTCTAAATCTCTTGATTTAAATTGTGTTTCATTAGAATAATATGGAAGCTCCCCAGTGGTGACTGTGATTAGAAAATTAATCTGGATTGTATAAACATTTGAAAATTGATAATTGCATGTGATTTCCTAGAAAGTACTGCAGAGGACTAAATGCAATGCACAACATTAAAACTATCCTGGGTTAACAGAATTTATGTGACATGCTGAGTACAGAATTTTGATATAATTAACAGAAGCGAAGCTGCTGGTCTCAATGATTGTCTATATAGAAACTAACCCGAACTGTATTTTAAGAAGAGATAATGGTCTTTCTTTTATGGCCAAACTGACTGAAAATAAAAGGTTTGATTTAGCCCCACAAGTGTACCACAGTAAGATCTGATATAAATGACAGTGAAATTTGGTGGGTATGTATGACAAGCATGAACATATTATCCTGTAAAAGATTTCTAGGCTTAGCCTCAATAAATGATAGTAAGTTTGTGGTCTCAAAAGGCTTTGGCAGAAAGTAATGCAAATTTTTATATTGCCAAAACTTCATTTACTGACATATACAAAATCTCACAGGATAATTTCTTATAACATTTCTAACTGTATCATGTTCTAATAGTTTATGCTTTATGGTGAATCTTCATTTTCTGAAACAAAACCATATGGATTGAACCAATAAAAACATTCACATTAACATTGTCATGAACCTTATTGCATGATGTTTTCTAATGTCTCAGGTCTTTATCAGACAGCAAAAAAAAAAAAAGCTGTCACAAATAGTCTTAAAAAGTAGAAGGTCCTGTAGAAATGTTAATTGTCTTCCCTCCTTGGCCCCACAACCATCTCACTGTACCTGGCAAGAGGGAGCTACTACATGAGTCTTGTCTCCCCAAGCCACTTCTGAAAAAACAGTGTGTTAATTACCCACTGTTTCTGGCCACATAGAGATGTTAGCTGTTCTTCCACCTGACAATATACTGCATGTTGCTTTAGAATATTTTAAAGGATATTAAAAAAGATGTTTAGCACTCTAGGTAGTAACCATAAGAGAGTCATGATCTAGCTCTGTCATGGGATTACTGACATGTTTTGATGTTAAATCTAAGATGAAGTAGACTGCACTTCAGGCTCACTAGCCAAGAACAAGCTAGCGATATGAGCTGCCCAGTAAGAGGTATTGACATGGACTTCAAATATCTCTTTTTCCCTTGGGCATTTTTCCTCCCAAAAGTTAACAGCTTGGTCGGTTGCAATCAAGGCAATGCAGTACTTTTCATCTGATAAGTGTGTGAAGAGGCAACGGGCTCTTTCAGAAGCCAGTGAAAGATCACTTGGCAAATTCTGTTCTTTTACAGCATTTGGCCTTTTTACATCAGTTCACATACTTGTTTGATCTCCCATGCAACCAGTTTGTGAGATTTTGTGCTATGTGTCATGTGCTGCTTAATCTTAGCAGAAGAAGTATACTTTCAATGAAACTTGATGACAGGTAAAACTTTTACTTGAGGAAACAACTTTGTAGTTTTGACAAAGCAAAAAGTCTGTGCCTAACTTCTAGGGAATTCCTGTGAGCATCCTGCTTTACACTTTCTCTCCATAGTCTGAGTAGGGCAGGTGGAAAGGGATGGGACAGGGATTTTCACAAAGCCTCTGTATGCCCAGCTTTTTATTTAATGGAATCCAGGGAGCTAAAAACGACAGTGATAGATGGACAGCAGTCAACCACATCAATTTGTAGCATAGGCAGGGTTTTTATCCAGATCCAGAAGTTAGGAAGTGCTTTTAGATTCAGATATTTAATACTAGTGCTAGAGATTAAAAAGAAGCAAGGCTGTTGGCCAGTATTAATATCCAGAGTAGGAGGTATGCAACACTGAGGTTCCCACTGGTCTTTCTGCTTTACATCTGGGTCAGGAAGCTGCTGTGTCTGAATTTTAGGGGCATTGAGAGGCAGGAGACATTAGCTTGGAGACAACTTGATGTTTCCTCAGATACATGGTTTCTCAAGCCATAATAACCAGGCAGCTGTACTTTTGTTCACTGTGGATCTGTTCAAAAAGAAATGACCCCATATTCTTAGCGAACAAATTGAGAGATGTTAAATCTGAAATTGCTTGCCCTGGTTATACACTGAGAAAATGTAGTCTTATCTAAAAGTAGAAAGAGTGGAGATTTTGCCTTGGCAAGTGTAAGACAAGAAACTTACTGGTTTTATAGAAGCTGGAAATGAGGGGGAAAAAAATCTACTTTTAGAACAAGCAAGAAATAGGAACTTGAAATTTAGTCTCGTGTATAATATGAAATGAGAAGCAGGTCAGCTTATTGACTAAAGTAATCTTGCATCTTTATTTCTCTTTTTTTACAGCTTGAAACCTGCTAATTTCTTGACTCCCAAAGCCTATAACATACCTGCCATATTATCAGATATCTATTGGCTTAAAAAAGCGATCACAGTTTGTTTAAAAGATGCTACAAGCAGTGGTTAGAATCCTATATGATTATTAATATGTTTAAATATGCTTTGGAATAACCTTATTTATAGTTTATTATAGAAATTTGTATGTTATATTTTCACAAGCATTTCTATTCTAGCAGCTTGGTCATCATGTATTAAATATTGTTATTTAGCTGTCACAATGTTTTTGCTTCACTTAAGAAGTGAGAAAAAGATATCTAATTCACAGTTCTCCTGTGTGTGAAATATTGTCATAAAGGGCAGGGTTATCTTTAATACGTGATGTTACTGTCAGACTTCAAATACAGTGTATTTCATGCTGTTGGTTCTAGCATCAGCCTTGGAAAGGTACTTTTTATTCTCATTACATGACTTTACATTCTTATAATTTCTCATAAGATTTTTAAAACTTGTTTTCAGTGTTGATTATATTTTTAAGTTTAACAATATTTATGCTAGTTAACATGAACCTCTCAGGTAACTCTTCATATTCTGTAACTCAACAAAACGTTCCTTTAGAACTTCAAATTTGGATACACATAATTTATCTCGTCTATATCTAGTATTAGTAATAGGTCTACCCTTTTCTCCAAGAAAGGCCTCTTAGATTCAAATTACTATTAGTGGAAACCTAGCAGTGGGAATTACACCAAGGGAAAAAGTAAAATGTAAACATTTGAACATTGTTACTCTTTGTTAGGTACCCCAACCAAAAAAAGGGAAAAAAGTACCATTAGGATGCTTCCCACTGATGAACTGAAGAAAGCAGAAGCCACCTCCTGAGAATGCAAAGGAGAAATTGGGTCAAGGACACAGGGAAGGGAGCAGGCAGTCACACTTTTGTCCACACTGAGGATACAAGCTCCAGATTTCTTATATGTGGTATGCTTTCATGCCTAATAGAAACTTATTCAAAACTTGCTAACGCAGTGCTGTTGTACAATAAGTAGAAAATCATTTAAGTGCTAGCATTATTGCAATAAAACCAGATGGGAATAAATAGCATGGTCTTGGGTCTTTGGGCTTGTAAGTATATAGTTTTGAGCATTTTTTTTTATCATTTTTTGCGGTGGACACTTTAGGAGAAATCAAGTGCAACATGGAGTAATTTCAATGCACTGATTAAAACACAGGAGCTTCAAGGAAACATGATTTATTCAAGTGGAATTAAATCAGAGTTATTTGTATTTGTCAAAGTTTCTGGACTGTAAAGCGAGTATCAATCCTTATTTCACTGAACATGTGCTACCAGTTTCTTTTTAGGATTTCTTTCATCTGATCAAAGGCATTTCAATTTGTATGTACCTGTGTTATAAAGTCAACTAGTGTTATTTTTGTAATGATCACAATGATTCCGGACTACAGAGGGGTGATAGGAGTTATGTCCTGTAAAATAACAGACACTATTATTTGATATGGCTGTGCATATTGAAAATGTCTTACCACTATTGTGATGATTACCAGCTTTATTGTATTCAGCAAACACAAATATAATGTCAAAAATCATCAAGAGATTGGATGATGCTACTATATTATGTGCTGCTTTTAAGCAGAACTCATTGATTATCAGGATATAAAATGATTCCACACAGCCAGTGCAATATGTGGTGCAAAAAGAGCACTGATGGATTCATGGAAGCAAAGGGAGTCTGCTTTTGACCTGGATTCTGGAATATCATGAAAAATCAGCATTAGCTAAGTTGACATTAATCAGCTATGTGGCTGTCACAGCCTGGCTGTCATTCTTCCACATTGCTTTTTTCCCTTCTTCTGTGTAATCCTACCCCCAGGGCATGTTCTAAAACCCATATCCCATTTCGTCACATCTCTCCTTGGAGCCCTCTTTGGAGGAAGAGAAAGTCTGAAACAAGGATGCATTCTTTTGCACTGCCAACACAGACTCTTGTTTTAAGAGAAATCTTTTATGGGCATTGCATTATTTGCATCCTTTATTTACTGGCCCACATCATAATTGAATGAAAATCAGGTAGTGCATATTGAGGTTCTGACTAGTGCTTTTTTTTTGTTACAATTCTTCATGTGACACAAAGTTTGCCCCCCTCTCTATTTCTTCCACTAAATCTCTGTTGTTCAGTTAGTTGTGCCTCCTCTGAAACATTTGGATTAGCGGACTATTTTCCATTCTATTTCCACCTAGTTTTTCAGCTTTTTGGTTTCTTTATGACAAATAAAATGGAGGTCTTATTTTATGCGATGTTTTTGGTGAGGGAAAACAAATTATCATCATTCCCCCTGACATAAGTTCTTTCTTTTCTATTCATGATGTATTCTGCACTGTCACAATTGAATTAGTTTCATTGATTTATCTTGTTTACCTTGTTTTCTGTAACTGGTTGACTATAATTCTGTCCACCATTGTACCAATTCCACTAATTGTTTATACTGTTACAGAAAATATTGTGAGAACAGGATTTATTAATCCACCCATGATGCCATTACAGCTGCAGCATTGTATCAGTCTACTGAAATATTAATAGACTTCTATGAGACAAGGAGGGCTGGAGCCAGTAAAATCTCCAACACATGAAAATTTGAGTAATTATGGCCATATGGAAATCTGTTGTCTTATTCTTGTAGCAATGCCATAGTCATGGCTTCTCTCAGGTTTTAACATTTGCAATGAACTTTCTAATTAGCAGAAACAGAGGGATCCTTTAGTTCATTTGTTAGTTAGAAGTTCAGCTTCTGGCTAGTATTGGGTTGAAAATAATTGACTTATATTTCAAAGAGGTTCATTGAATACATCATTACACAAAGATGACCTAGTGAACTAATCTCATCCGAAGGATGACAGTACAAAAATTATCCTTAATAGGTTGTACAAAAACTAAAAATTGGTATTTTTTTCTTGTTATGAAATTCACTGCAATGTTTTTATTCCAAACTTGCTTTGCTGACAATATTTTTTCAATATGAAAAGTGTTCTGCAGGCTTTTCAGAGCTGAATTTTTCAAGAGATGTGGTTTTGGAAGAAGGCATAGCTGTGTTTTCACACTTGCTAAAACAAGTTTGTAGCTAGTAAAGTTTTTATCAGCTTTCAAACTGGTTTTGTAATCAGTTGTTTTTTAATGGATTAATTTTGCAATTATTGTCCCCCAGACTTACAGGGATTTCATTTAGCTGCTCTTCAGGCTTGTGCAGTTTGGGCAACCAAAGATTGCACATACTCTGTACCTTAATTAAAATATGCTTTTCCCAGACATCAGGGATCTGAACTCATATTTGGTAAAAGTTTCCATGTTCTCTTCTCACAGATTCCCCAACATATCGAGTGCCCACTCAAAGGTCACAACTACCACAGCAGCACTAACTGCCCCTGTAGTTTAGACTTAGACAGATGCTTAGTCCTTTCTCTGAGCATCTGTTGGATCTTAAAGCCTAAGAGTCAGCAAGGCTCCCAATGCTGGTGAGAGGAGCTGACAGCAGCATAGACAGAGGGATGCTCTTGCTTACCTACTCAGGGTCTGCAGTTTAGCAGAACAGAGGCATGGGTTTTTACTAGAGGGCAGGCTGCAGGATCCAGATATGAAAATTCATCGTGTGCCTGTCAGGTACAGGAGGTGAAGATTTGCTGGTGAAATTAAGAGGGTTTTAAAATAAGGGGGTTGTGGTAAGACCTTATTGGATAATGTTGTGTTCTGTTTTCTATCATGACACTTGATTTAGTCAATTACTGTTTTATTAGATTGTTTTACTGAAATAATGCTGACTTTCATATGCTGCATCATAGGATATTTGTGCTGTCAAGCGTTGCTCTCTAAAGGAGCATTTCAATGACAAATGTGATTTTAAATAGGTATAAGAAAATAATTAAAACTCTAACAGCAAACGTGCAAATAGCTGAGCTACAAATATTGCATAAGATACTTCTTACCTTACGGAGAATATGGGCAGAGCTGGCAGAGCTGACTTTCATATGCTGCATCATAGGATATTTGTGCTGTCAAGCGTTGCTCTCTAAAGGAGCATTTCAATGACAAATGTGATTTTAAATAGGTATAAGAAAATAATTAAAACTCTAACAGCAAACGTGCAAATAGCTGAGCTACAAATATTGCATAAGATACTTCTTACCTTACGGAGAATATGGGCAGAGCTGGCAGAGCAATTAGCTGAATGGAAATAGCTGAGCTACAAATATTGCGTAAGATACTTCTTACCTTAGGGAGAATATGGGCAGAGCTGGCAGAGCAATTAGCTGAACCTGAGGACCACTTCCAAGCACTTCTTTTCTCCTAAGGGAAATACAGAAATACCCAGGGGGTGTAGCATAATCATTGCGGCAGTGCGGTAGCCTTTTATGTGATAACGAAGGGACTTCAGCATGCAAAACTCCATCATTAACACTGAAATAAGATTAGCAGCCTTGCCAGCTAGAAAGCTGCAGCCTTTAATCTAGAACACTTAACACCTCCTTTGACCTTTGCTCTGCTCGGTAGGAAGACTCTCACTGATTTCTGGGAAGTTGAAACAGTCCTTCAAGCATTTGCTTTATAGTTGTTTGTAGCTGACATTAGAAACATGGGTCTTGGGGTTGTTTTGGTGTGTTTTGGTTTGTTTTGGTTTTGTAAGAGTTTGGATCATAGAAATGCAGAAAACTGAAAAAAACCCTTATGTCTCCAGATCGTAGAGACTGAATATGTGAAATAGCATTATCAGAGTTCAGTGAAATTTCAGAAGTCAAATACATTAAATATTCTGTCTAATGCTTATTGCACTGATAAACTGTTGCATTCACTCACTTTTCACTGCAGGCAAACTCAGATTTAAGGCTAACTGATATGATTCAAATACTTTTTTTCTGGCTCTGTGCACAAAACTCGATTTAGTTTTAATTATACCTTTCACCTGAGGCTTGTTATGGATGTATTTAAATGTTCGTAGAAGGGAAGAAAAAGAAAACTGCATTAGCAAATAACTAGTGGTCTTGAGCTTCCAAAGTTGTTTCATATTTTCTAAATTTATTGAAATTATGCCAAGACTGAGTTTGTTTACTCTCATTTTTGACAAGAGCCTTCTTTAACTCACAAAGTTTGTAAAATACTGTTTCTTTTTTTAATTCCCCCCCACCCCACTCCATTTATTTTTAATGCATTGCTCTCCTGAATTGGAAACTTATAAAAGTGCTGGTCTGAGAAACTGGAATACAGATTTTTATGCTTTATTTGTAACACAAAAATGATAGATGCTCTTCTTCACAAGACCCTGTCAACAACACTTACAGATCTTATATTTTCTCCCCCCAGAAAATACACCACTACAGATTGATGTTTCTTGGATCTTTTTCCTCTTTGTTCAGTTTTTGTGTTCTCTTTCACATTTATTAACCAAGAGAATAATTAGCAATCATCCTCAGAGTTTGTTGGTACACTTAAATGCTTATAAACTGATGCTAATTTGTGCTTCCTCTGCTCTGAATAAAACAGTATTTCAAGGGCCCTTTGTCCTCTCACACTTAGGTAACTCAGTCTGAATTTTTGTTTTCATTTTTCCCTTGCTTTGTATTGGAGAACAATTATTCAGATTTTTAAACTTTACAAGTTAGTAGAAAGATATTTTATATCATAATTTATATTTTGTACCCAAAGAAAATTTTTAAAAGAAGCCATTTTTTGTCTACAAGCTTCCTCCAGAAAGGTTCTTCTGTAGAAACTCTGTTTTTACAGGTGATGTAGATCTGAAATTCTAAGAATTTTAAAATGACCCTAGAGAATATACTGACATGACACAGGTTGGAAAGCTATCTCCATGGTCACTGAATCCAACAAAGTATTGTCAAGTGAAACCTTCACAAGTTTACCAAATCATTTAGGACTTTCCTACCACTCCTATGCTACCAGAAGCATGGCCGTAGGGCTTCCTTCATCTGATGATTCAAAATTTTTTTTGTGAATCTACTTAAAAATATCTATAGACAGCTTGTTCCTGTGAACATTGCTTTTTAGCAGAAGTTCTTTTCTTGGGTATTTACCTTTTGCTGCTTTTAAGGTGAATAGCCTAATCCTGTCAGTTTGTATTTTTCTGTGCTAAGATGAGAGAGTACTGCAGGCTCCTTACTACAGTTCCTTTTATCTCACTCAGCTGACTCTTTTATTGCACCCAGTTGCAGCTGAAAGATGTTTTTTCAAGAACATTTAACCAGAATTTTGCACAGTATTCTATCCAGAATCTCTGTGTTCCCTGTTGCCTTTTCTTCATCACTGTGTCATTGGTGGCATGTGGCTTTCTGAAAAATAACTCGCAGATCATTTTTTTCACCATCATTTCCAACAGATAGATTTCTCATTTAATTACACCACTTCCTACCTTCTAGTCCTCACAGTTATCTCTTCCTGTCTGTTATTCTGAATCTACTGAGTTCTGACATTACCTCTTAGCAGTGTGTCAACAACAATTTTTCTGTGCCCACCTCATTTATGAAAGCACCACATAAGGTGGTCTGAGTCAGTTTCAGAACAATATCACCATTGATACTACCCCAACCTACTTTCAGCATCTGTTTAACTCCCTTCTAGACACCTAAATTTTAAGTCTTATTCTAATAATTGATTTTCTGGCTGGTTTTTTTTTTTTGTCTAGCTAGATGTGTTCTGAGTTCTCTATATGCCTGTTATTTTCCTCCTCCCTTTCTTCTTCCAGCAAGATTAATGGACACTCCTGGCTGCTGTGCAGTGCTGTAGCTGTTCCAATCCCTCTGCCTCCTTTTGAGCACACCATGGTCCATTCTCTGTGTCCCAGCATGGGTACATGACCCATAGTGCCAGGGGGCTAGTACAGACTAACCTGTTATCTCTAGGGTTGTATGAACTCCTGCTGTATCGAATGCTTTAATGTAGCCCTTGTTCATAAAAGACCTTTACTGGTATAAATAGGTGAGTTACTTATAGCACTAGAAAGTGAGAACAAATTCTGCATAAAAGCTTGTACTTTAATACAAATATAAAGCTCTGGAATAAACTCATAGGTACAGCAGCTGAGCATCCAAGCTTTTAGATTTTGTACAACTTGTACAATTTGTGTTTAATATTTTCACCATCTCCAAGTCTGATCTATATACAATACACAGCAAAACAGATCTCAGTTAGTCTACTGTCTAGATTTAAGCCAGTGTTGAAAAGTCTAGGAAGTTAACATATGTATATATTGGGAGTAAAATACCTTAAGTCTCTGAAGGACTGAACAAGATCTAATAACATCAGAGAAAGTTCTGCTTTGCTGAGTTTGGAAATTGAATCTTAGTTGGAGAAAATTAAGTTAAAGGATCAATAGAGACGGATTATTTTCGACAGAAAACATAGATTTATGTTGGTTCTCACGCTACTTACAGGAATGTTTATTATCTAGTTTAGGCCTTTTTTTTTTTTAGGATCCATATATTTTAGCACCAGTTTATACTCTTATGGGTAGAATTAGGCAGCACATCACTGTATCTGTAAACACTGTGCCTCTGCCTTCCAGTGGGACACACAACCTCTCATTTGCATAGTTAAAGAGCAGGAAGAAAAAAAATCAGTTCTTTTTCAGGCTTGTTTTCTGAAGTCATTAATGACAGGCAGTGGAAAGTGGAAAAGGAGGAGACAAAAGGAGATTATATACTTCCCATGCAATGTGGTTCTTCTGGCAGAAGTACATGGGATAGAAACCACATAATTTGTGGAGGCATCCGAGGACGTATATGTGTGTGTGTGGGTGGAGTAGGGTGGACATTTTCTGTGAAACTAAAGAGAGCATAAAATTTTTTTTATTCAGCTTCTCCCAAGTCCCTCTTACATTTTGTGAAAGGAAACAAGGAAAATACAACCTTATATTGCTGGTTGTTATCACATAAATAATTGTCATCTCTCTTGAGGGCAGACAACCAGACTGCTTAATATAATAACCTTCTAGAGATGGCAAGCAGGAGATTGGGTTCTTTAAGAGCCACAGGATAGGTCCCTAAGAGGGAATTCACCAATTTTACAGGTGGAGTTTATCCCATGAATCAACAAAACTAGACTCAAATTCTCTTGTCCGTATTTGGAGACTGTCATCCCTGAACTGATGAAAAACTCAGCACCTCTATCCATTCCACATAGGTTAGAGTCTAAATTTGCTTTAGGAGCAAATAATTTAACAGGTGTTTTAAAAACATTTTGAGTAAACTGGAAATAAAAATTCTGTTTTGCCTCTATTTAAAAATACTGCAAATGAAACAATGAAAGTATATAAATTCAATTTTACATTTGATATTTATCTGGTTTCTCAAAGACCTAATTGTTAAGATAATCAAGCACATTTTCCCCTGTAACTTCACTGCACTTCTCTTTGTTAATTATGAAAAAAATATTTTGCCTTTATAGGCTGCATTTTATAGCTACATATGGGAATTTTTATGCAGTATTTTAATCACTTAAGTCACTCACTGAATACATGATGGCTTTATAAACTAATTATGCTTACTTGGCACTGATGAGGCCACACTGCCTCCTCTTTTGTCCACACTTTGAGACCGCACAGGGTTCAGTTTTGGGCCCCTCACTACAGGAAAGACATTGAGGTGCTGAAGTGTGTCCAGAGAAGGTCAAGAGAGGTGGTGAAGGGTCTGGTGCACAAGTTGTACTGGGGTTGTTGAGCCTGGAGGAAAGGAGGCTCAGGGAGGACCTTATTGCTCCCTACAACTACCTGAAAGGAGGCTTTAGACAGGTGTCTCTTCTCCCAGGTAACAAGTGACAGGATGAGAAGAAATGGGCTCAAGTTGTACCAGGAGAGGTTTAGACCCTCTACTAGGAAAAATCTATGCATGGAAGGAGCTGTCAAGCACTGCAACAGGCTGCTCAGAGAAGTGGTGGAATCACCATCCCTGGAGGAATTCAAAAGTTGTGTAGATGTGGTTTAGTGGTGGACATGGCAATGTTGGGTAATGGTTGGATTCAATGATCTTAAAGGTCTTTTCCAACCTAATTGATTCTATGATTTGCTAATACACTTTCCAGAATGAGATATCCCAGAATCATTTGGATTTCTGGCTAACCACATTTTGGAGATAGCACTGTCCAGTACCCATCATGTCATCTTTCATCTGTGTTGTGAATAGAACACTATTTTCTTTATAATACAAAGGAAAATCCAGTATGAAGATATTAGTAAAAAAGTCATCCCTAAAGCATGAATAAAATATTTCCTGAGTTCTGAGACTCTGTAGTTTGTATTTTTTAAAAGGATTATATGTTTATTCATGGGAACACAAATAAGAGATTGCAAATATATGCAAAATCACACCCTATTGCATATTTGTGCCAGTACTGAAATGCTACCTGTTTGCACAATCCAAACGTTTCCTTTCTGCATGTCACTTTAAATATTTCCAAAGATTTCTTTTCGCACTGTACATCAGATCCAGAGCATTATCTGAAGGGCATGAACTTTTTTTAAAGGTTTGTTTATTTTTCACCTAAGCAGATAACCGAGCTGAAAGCAAAGCTCAAGCTTTGCAGAAGCACCTTGGATATTGGCTACCCAATGAAATTTAAGGATCTAAGTCCACAAGGTACATCTTTGAGTTCCCTGGCAAAATATGTCAACTCTCCTTTCAGCTTCTCTCCCTGTATATTCTGATGTCACAGCAGAAGTGACAGTTTGTGAAGGGAACCTTTAACAATTTTTGGTTTTCCTTAGGCATCATCCCCCTACTTTTCTGTTTGAACACTGCTTAGACTGTCACTAATAAAAGTCTATCTGTATGGAAAAATACATCTTTAATTCGTGTGATTTATATTTGAAATTTAAGCTTTTGTAAAATGAGATTCTATCACTGTAGTAGGTTCTCCTGGGTGCCGTTATTAACAGAACTTTACCAAGAGCTATCTAAAATGAAGGAAAAAATCTTGTGTTAAGGTTGATTATCAGATTACACTAGTGTGATAATGTCAGCAGTACGAGGTTGATGGTCATAAGTAAAGGTGTGTTGCATGAACTCTAATGCTGCTGTGTTACCAGGGAGAAACAATTTTGATTCGTTTTCTAGTGCAAAGCTTTCACAAGCCTCCCTGGTCTAACTGGTACGTTGGTGTGAGTAACTCTTTTCAAGAGCTCTCAGTCCACCATGGAATGTTTGCCCTGTAGTGTCTTCATCCCAAAATCCTCTTTGAAGTTCACTAGTATTCGCTTGGAATCTGATTCTGAATTCAGACTAGGAGGTGAGAAACAGAGTAGATACATATTAACCAAAGAGCTAGTAGATAGGATGAGTACCACAAAAAATACACCACCAAGATAATGGGAAGGACAGAGCTTTCAGTCAAAACAACAGAAGCAACGGTGCTTTCAAAGTCTTTAGAAAGCTGTGTTAAATTATCTTGTGGCTATCTAGGCTTGAAATAGGCAATACTTACGGAGTTACACAGCTTGCAGATTCAGAAAATTTTCTGCCCTGACAGGCAAAGAAGTATGATTTTTTTAGCAGTTGGGATTAAAGACAATATAAATAGGTTAGAATTTCAGTTGCAATTAGCCTTGAGTTTCCCTTCCTCAAAAAAACAAAACCACCGAAATGGAAAATGCCCCCTGTTTATTTTCTGAATTTTTTAAACTGACTGTTTTCCTCCTTGCCTCCACTCTTTTCATTTCTGTTAGCCACTTACATTGCTGTACACAATAGACACATGCTTGCTGTGCTCAGATAACCACTTTCCTTAAATGCTAGCTGAGTTTTCATTGCCTAATTGTGAGATCACAGAATGCAGAGTTTAGGGATTTGTCCACTTTCCTGATATACTAGAGACAAGAGCACTTACAAAGCTCTTTCAAAATTATTAAATCCACTTACCCTCTTTGACTGAAACCAGTCCTTCTTGTCACAGCAGCTGCAGTAACCTTTTCTTTTTTTCTCTCTCCACTGCCTGCATGCTTTGGCACAGTTTAATGCAGAAGGGGTAATGCTAAAAAAAGAAAAGGAAAAGAAAAAAACTCACATTCCCTCTACTGAGGAGAAAAGGTTCTTGGAATTCAGAATAAGTAGTCATAGGCAATTGATGCATTAAACAGAATTTGGAGTCCGTCAGCAAAACACATCTGCTGTGCCCTGCAAAGGACTACAAAAGCATTGTGTATTCTTAACTCCTGGGCATTTAAATGAAATCTTCAGAGAAAAAGGGGCTTTTAGTTGGGAAATCTTCTTTTCACCTGTTTGTCTCTAAAAATTAGACCTCTGTACTTTGCCAAGCAATCTTAAAATGCAGTGCTTTTTCCTCCTTTAATACAGGGAATGCTGAAAAGAGTGGAGCACATCTTCACACTTCACTGTGCACTGTCAGGGAACCTCACAGTACCGAGGCACTGTAGAAACCTTGGCTACTTAGCTTCACTGTATTTGCAGTAGTCCAGAAACAGTCACCTGAAAAAAAAACCCACAAATAAATAGTGTTAAATATTCTGTTTTCACAAAAGATCAACTTGCTGTGTATTTTTGGCCTTTGGATATCTTTGCTGTACTTTCTTATAAAAGACAGAATGGTTTCCCATGTTTCCCTTCTTTTCTTTTGTAACTGAAAGGCTAAATGAAACTCTTACAGAAAGCATTCAGGATTTTGAGCAGCCATTGGATTTTTGAAGGCAGAGAGGCTATTCAGCATTTCAATTGGCATTCTTTAACTTTAGGGCTGGGTGGCTGTGCAGGGCAATGCTGGGAAATTTATTGATCTGCTAACATATTTGCTAGAACTGATTTTGTGTTTCCTACTTGCCTAAAATGCTTTATCACTACTTTGGAATTTTTTCTCTGCTGTCAGAGACTACCCTCCACACCACTGACACATAGGGAAATGGTATTTCACCAGTACAAGGCAAAGATACTTGAATGTGCACTTGATAAAGTGAATGAGGATGTTTGCAGGTGGGATTTTTTTTCTCCCTTGTATTGCTGCTTCTTAAATCTTGTGTTCATGTTTTCAATGCTATGCAGAAATGACAAGTATTTTAGCCTTCTGCTTTTGAATCTAATGTGGTTTCTTGGGGTCTAATATAGCACACTGACAAATTTCAGACTGAAGTTCAACCTTTGTTCAGGTAATTCAGTTCATGCAATGGGAAGGAATACTGAAAAAAAGACCCATCTACAGGAAGTAGTTTTCTACATAAAGTGAAGAAACACAACCACAACCAAAATCAGCCTGCCTTGGCAATCTCATTTGTCAGTAATTCACATTATACTAATTCACAGGATCTGAGTGACTAAAGTGAGAGTCACAAAACAGTGAGCTTTACTTTAGTGCTTTAGATTTTTTTTTTCAGTAGGTACGATTTTGAAATGTCTAGGGTATTTTTTTGGCAATGGTAATAACTGAATGGACTTCATTAGGAGCTTGTGAATTTTACTATTGATGTAAACAGACCTGTCCTGGATATGTGTTTTGGATTTAACTTCCTTCCAATTGGTGCATATCTAGTACAGATAATGCTACACTTAAAGTCATCATTCAATAGAGGGCTAAGGGGGAGAAATGGGGATGGTGATTTAACTTTATTTGCATAAACTGATTAGTAATTTTGGAGATTGGGGGCACAAAGGAGATGAAAACTCTTGGATAAAAACATGAAGTTTCTCATTTCCACCATCCCATCATGATAACACCTGTACTCATGATTTCAGCACTGGGACTAGTATTTCCTTGCTGTAGGAAACACACCTACAGCAACTAGGTGTAGAGGGATTGAATAGCTTGATGGACCAAACATGAGCTGAACCTCTTCCATAGCCTGAGTACAGAAAAAATATTCTTTGAACTTCAGCATTCTGTCTTCATGACACATCCTCCTGCAGCAGCAAGGGAGCTTGCTTCAGTGACTGTAATATAGTAGTTTCTGACACCCTATCCCTACAGGAAACAAATAAGCACTGAGGAAAAGTCACATTTCTGTGTCATGAATGATTAAAACGTTTTTCATCTTGTTTTGTATTTGCCCCTAGTCTCTCACTGATGCTGTATTGTTTGTAACAGCACTTACAGTGTCTACAAATCCCTGCAATTTTACAGACAGTTTTTATCATTTGTCCGAATTAACGCAGCTAACAGGTTGCCTTCATGTCACAGAAGTGTTGTGAAAATGAATTAACAGCTATGAAGTGATAATAAACATGGAACAGTGTAGAGTATTACCTTATGGTCAGTAGGTACACATGTCCTTAGACTGAATGAAACAGAGCCATGTAATTGAGAAAAATAAATCAAAACTAATATAACAAATGAGAGCACACAGTATAGAGATTTGAATAGTACCTGAACTGACACCAAAACATACTCTAAATTAAATAGTTTCCTTTAAAAAATCGCTTTTACCATTGCAATATATTAATACATTTTTAAACTTCCTTTCTCTAGGGAACACACCTTCCTGGAAACAGCAAAAAGCTGGGTTTGTGTACAACTGGTAATAAGATACTAAGTTATGGTGGTGTTGTCCATGCAGGACAAGCCAACTCTATTGTTTCTCCTTTTCCAGGTTGTCTTATAAATCAATATTCTCAAAATAGCTAAAACTATGCATAAACTTTGGACAAATAACATAACTGGGAATGAGAAGCCAACTCTGCCTCACCCAAATGAGCATCTTAATCTCTTTATCCTTAAGGATCATAGATATTTCAAACTGTCAAAGAATTTCTAAAGATATTTTGGAATCAGTTCAGTTTCTGCCTAAAACTGTGGCTCAGCAGGGAAGGGGAGATTTGTGTTATGATGTTAGTATTTTCAAATTAATTCTTTACCTCAAACTTTTCTGATACTTAATCAATACATTTAAAATGCTTCATGTCTTTAACATTATCTCTCTTTGTCTAAATAAATGTGTTGCTTTTGTAGAAGAATACAAATACTTTGAGCCCTGCTAGTGGTATCATGGTCACAGCAACTAATTTTATCTTACAATACAAGAAGTATTGATGCTGCAGTTTATGCTGATATTAAGCAATAGTAAAGAAATGGATAAATAAGCAATAAAGGATATTTCACTTTGACTTCTTCAACAGGTTTGCAAATCATGGAGATTTTACTTCAATAATCAAAGTTAAATAAATAAAATAAAATCGAAGATATTTATATTTCATTCTAATTTCCTGGAAATGAAATGGGAATCTGGCATCTCATCCACTCTTCCTCTAATCTGCGATATAGAAAAAAATAATCTGGGTAGCATTTGAGACTTTTTTGTTTGTTTGGTTGGTTTTTTTTGTTGTTTGGGTTTTTTTTAAAATTTATTTTAAGGTCAGTTACTAATAATATTTTGCTTTAAATTAAAGCTCTAAAAATTACCTTTCCACTCTGTGGACTGCACTTGTTCCCATGGTTCATTTACCCTGCAGTGCTATTTCCATTCTTGCTGCTGTACTCCAGGCTGAGACTGTCAGTTGTGCTTTCCTTTCACTGACAGAGAGAGAAATCCCATGGTTGCCACTGTCAAGAACATTTCTCTGCCTTCATTCCACAGGGACATCAACAAGATGTCTGTTCCCTGTCTATGCACTCCTCTGTCACAGGGGTGATCACCTAAGCTTGGGCTGCCTTTACTTCTTCCTTCCATTGACAGTCACTGCTTGACATGTTATCATCATGCATGCAGAATCTTGCTCTTCTCATGTGCAAAGGTCTAACTGAACAATAAAAACCTTCAGTCAGTTTGTTCACCTCCCAGGCATTGGGAAAAAAAAATAAGTAACTGAGCAATAGCCAGTGTCTCAGAATCAAATTCTGAAATGGTTTCTAGCTCTTGATAAGAAGGAAATAAAAAGTTTAGGAAGGCAAACTCAAAGAATGCAACTTATTTGATTTATATATGGACATCATATCTCAATTATATACACTATTTCCAGAATAAAGATAATGTTATTTTAGTTTGCATAGTTTTTATATTTCCTATGAAACATTGTACAAAACTGTGCCAAAATTGAAAAATAATCTGGCAAAGTCAAATGCATCATGTGTAAAATGTTCCACTCCCCCAGTTTACATTCAAGGCATTCTTTTATTTTCAGTCTGGTACAAGAACCACCATGTGACACACCTTTCAAATTCTAGTATCAGCTAATTCTTTCTCATCTTCCATCCCTGCATTTTTACGTTTTTCTTTCTATTCTGACTAGCCTTGTCCCACCAGTTCATCCTTACTGCATAACTGATCTTTCCTGTCTCCCTTTATTTCTGGATATGGTCAGATCTAGTTTTTGAGAGACCACAGAAAAAAAATTAATAAAAGCTTGGTTCAAAGTCAAGGACTTCACACTGAGAACACTTTGCCATCAGCCTCCTCCAGTTTGTTTATTACCATGAAGGGCCTTTTAGCTGAAGTACCTCAGGTGACTTCAGCTGTGCATAAGACACAAAAAGAGACAGTCTGTTTCTTGCCTTGATGAGTACCAAACCATTAAAAAGCCATTTAAAAGGTCAAAACAAACTATTCTCTGTATGAAATACTGCTAAAGAAGTGGGCTGGAATGTTCTACTCCATCTACAAATTGTAAGTGGTTTGAAGGAGTGCCCCATGTAGAAAGCATTGCAATAGTCTCCATTTGAGGTAACAAAGGTGTAGAGAAAATGAAGATTGTCTACTTGCCAAATGTTGAAGTAAGCCCACTTGACAGCCATTGTTGCAGAAGGCAGCATGACCAGACAATGGAGTGTTGCCCCCTGAGTACCACCTAATGGTGACTGAAAAAGCACTGTGCATTGTATCAGCACTCAAATCAACCAAGCTGTACAAATAATTCTGTTCTTGTTTGGGTTTTTTTGCCTACTTGCATCACGACAATGTAAGTGGAAACTAATCCTATAATTGTTTTCATGTTAGTATCTTTCCAGTAATCATGCAATAATTTATACTTGGACTTTTATTTCACCCAAATCTGTTTAATTTTCTCTTTGGTGTTTTTCACCTGCTTCCCTGAAACCTAGCTTGTTCTTTCTTTTCATGTTCTACTTTTTCTTGCATTTTTTCCTTACTACCTTATTTTTCTTTGTTCTCCCAAATCATTCCCTTTCTCTTACTTACTCTTTTTATTACATTTTGTAATTTGGTTTAATCTATCTCCCATTCCTAGCCCATGCATTTCTTCCCCTTTGCTATCCATTCAGCCCACCAGAACTATTCTCTTCTAATACTTCAGCCCATAGTATTAATTTCCTTTTCCCATTCTATTTCATTAATAATGAACAATGCATTCCTTTGCAATTTCAAACCTTACCCATTTTAGTTTACTCTCAAGTAGTTGAGACTGAGCCAGAAAAGAAATTAATTGTGTTCCACTGAAATCAGAATACAAAGAACTGAGCAAAACTTGAAACTGGAAAAGTATCAAAATGAAAGGAAATTAAAGGAGGTGAGAGATGAACTAGAAAGAAGTAGTGGCTAAAATTTAGCACACACTTGTATGAAAGGGCTACACAAACACTTGGAAAAGTCACTGAACAAGAAATAAACCAGGGAATCAAATCCAAGGAGCTAGAAAGGGAAAGAAGTAAATACAGCCCAAATTCAAACCGAGAGAAGAAAAAGATATCCACAGGAGAGAGACTAAACCTGGTGAGACAAGGGACCAAAAAAATAAAAGGTTTTAATATCTTCAGTTCCCACTGTGAGCAATGTTTCTGTTCACTACCTAGTGAGTGATAACTCTGCAGCTCGGTAGAGAGAAAATACTTTATTACAAAAATACTCAGTATGTAATTAGAACTGTGACAAAAGTAAAGGTAACATAAGCATCAGCCTATCTGAGGAGCAGTTGTATTGCTGCTAGAACAGGAACAGGAGAATGCTTAATATTTCAGATTAGGGACAAAAAGACCCTTGAACATCCGATTATTCTTCGATCTTGTTCCTATCAGCTATATTATAAAATCTGGCTTTTCTTCCAACTGCAGATAATTTGGCTGTCATAAACTGGCAGTGTAGTTTTTACTACATTGTTGCAATAAAAATGTACCCAAATTGGCTTCAATGGAATTCTGACACCTGTTTGTTAAATATTGTTAAATATCTGCATTGAGCCAAAAGCCTGAGAAATATTTCAATTGAAGCTGACTCACAAAGCTGGAAAAAAACGTAATGCTAGCTGCTACTGTTGTAATATTGTCTCCAGTAGTTATATGGATTACACTGTTGTAAGTTTCTCTGTGTATGTTTTAAATATAACATGATGGCAAATGCAAAAGGTACAAACCCAACCCAGAAGTATCCTTAGTGTGTCCAAGTTGCAGAGAAGCCACTGAAATGTTCAGGTTACTAATATTTAAATAGCTACAGTGTTGGACCTAGTCATCAGGCCAAGAGCCAGCAATGTGCTCCTGTGACAAAGGTGGCTGGAGGCAACCTGGGCTGCATTAGAAGAAACACTGCCCATAGATCAAGGAATGTGATCCTTCCCCTCTGCTGTGTACTGGTGTGGTAATATCTGGAGTGCTGAGTCTAGTTCTAGGCTCTCCAGTAAAAGACATGGGTGTGCTGTAGAAAGTCCAGCAAAGGGCCTTGAAGATGATGGACTAGAGACTCTCACATATGAGGAAAGGCTGAGAGCTGAAGGAGAGAAGGCTTAGAGGAATGTATGTAAAATATATGTAAAAGCAGAGTGGGATAGTGCAAAGATGACAGAGATAGGCTCTTTTCAGAGGTGCCCAGAGGCAGTACTGACCAAGCACTGGCACACATTGTCCAAGTAGGCTGTAGAGTCTCCATCCTTGGAGACTTCAAAAGCCACCTAGAGTAGTCCTGGGCAACCAGCCCTTGGTGGCCTTGCTTGAGAAGGAGGGTTGGACTAAGTGACTTCTAGAGGTCCTTGCCAACCTTAGCCATTCTGTGATCAACCCTGTTGGCTTCTGAAAAAACATTGAGACCTGAGCCCTGTACTGCAGTGGAAACAACTGCTAAGCAAGATCTCATCCTGGATCTCTTAAGTCTGAAGCAAGGGCTGTAAAAAGAAACCAAATTTTTTTCTTTTCCTGTTAGATTTTCTTCTTGTGCTGAATTTGCTGAAAGACCTGCTGCCTGTCTTTATTTTTAATTAATATAACCAGGATTTGTGCAGGGAAAAATACATTAAGGCAAACAAAATTCTGTCCCCTTGTTCTACGATGCTAATGAGGATTTTGGCTTAGAATATTTTACTACTTGCTGTTAAAAGAGAATTAATTTGTTTGTTGCAAATTCCTTGTAAAGTTACACATTTAACTTAAGACATTCCCAAAGAAAAAAAGAGTTGCTTCCCTGCTCTTGTTTTACATTGATAAAGTTTCTGAGTTAGCCATCAACAAATAGTATTTTTATACAAAACTGAGTTTTTCTATATGGATATATATTGATATTTTTTATTTTTATATGGACACCCTTAGCTGTCAGTTCACTACCAGTTGTTCCTGACTTGCCGCAATCTTACTGCTTCTCAACTAATCATAGAGCAAGAAAGATTGCAAGAGGAGAAGAAAAAGAAAAATCCAGAAAAGAGCACTAATCATGCCTGTAATGCCTTACATCTGGGAAAAAATGTACTGATGCACCTCTTTTAGGTATGATACTTAGGTTCACCATATCTCTGTTACAAAATGTACTACTATTTAGTCATCATGTTTTCCATGGAGACACATGTTAAACACTTTCCTAAAGGGAACAGAAGCTTGGCCCAGATTTGCCAAGATTTTCAAGCAGAATGATTTGACAATGTGGATAAGCTCAGGAGATGTTCAAGCTAAAATTTGGGTTTCAGTGTATATAAAGTAAAAATTCAGGTATGAACTGTGGTCTTGGTAAAAAAATCAATGTTTTGATGGGGTTTTTTGTTTGGTTGGTTGGGGTTTTTTTCTCATACAAAGCTTAATGTACATTTTTCTCATCTATTTCTATAGTAGCTTGAAAAAAAAGAGAGATTGAATAATCTCAAGACTTGTCAAAATCCTCCCCCTCACTCCCACTACATAAAAAAAATCTAGTTAAATTTGAACATATTGTTAAAATAATAGATAAGCCAGGAAAGAGTCATTCTTGCCCATGCCTTTCCCACAGAAATCCCCTACGTGCAGTGACAAACTTTCATGGAGATGTGGTATATTCCTGGGCAGAGAATCTACTGGTAAAGTGTTGCAAAACAAGGACATCATATATAGCTTGCTATGATCCATAAGCTGCACTTACAGAAGCACTCTATTTAGGATTCTGAAGAAGATGCTAAGATGCAGAATAGTGGGAGAACAGCTGCTGTAATGTGATTTTGGGGGCATGGGTTTGGGCCAATTTTAGGAAGAGAACTGCCTGAATTTAAGCTTGTTTGGCTACAGTCTAAAATGTTTATTCATTTCTGCTCAGCTGCATTTTTGGGAGGAGTTTGGTTACATGTCTCAAAGCAACTACAGTGCAGAACCATAGTGGAAGCCAAAAAAGAAAACTCATATGGAATAAATATAATTTAAATGAGTCTGTAGGCACATCATGTAACTGCCAGAATGGCACGAAAAGTCAAATCCCTCAAAGTCTAGGCAACAACAAAGTGTAACTTATGAAAAATAAAATAAAAATCCTCCACTGGACCTTGTAAAAGTGATTTTGGAATCCAGGACTTTACCTAATGGTGGTGTGGGAGCATGGAGCACCAGCAAGGAGCTGGCACCAACCAGCTCTTTTTGGCCTGTGTGTCAGGGAAATCCCATAATACTCAGCAGAGTTGCTTGGCAACAACTGGTATTAAATCATGGATAGGTTTTTGAAATTTCTTCCCTCACTTTTACACAGGTGAAATACCATATTTTGTTAAGGTGATATTACAGCTTCAAGATTCAGTTATTTTCAGCTGTATTGCTGAAACAACCATGAAATAAGCTTAAGGAAGGTGAAAACATATTTTGATATGTATGCACTGAAGAATATAACTTCAAAATATTTGTTTATCGCTGCGTTTTCCTGTGTGTAACCAGTATCATCCATAAGACACAAAAGGACTCTGCTGCACCAATTTTGAAATCTAAAAGTCTTGTTCCAAGATTTAATGGTCAATAGAGTCTCTTGTAATTGGAATAGACTTTAAATTACTTTAGACACCTTCGTAGTTCCTGTGATGTACATTTACTCCAACTTTGACACTCACAAGATCCCCTGAGGTACTCTGCTAAGGTCTCAGATGTGCAAATCTGAGTTTCATTCAGGTGACAAAGTGGAGTCCTCTGCCTCCAGACTTGAATTTACAGTCACGGTCTCCTTATCCTCCCACCAGACCTTAGGATGCCTGATACAGGGTTGGCAGTTGCCCTGTGGCTCTCATTCGAACAATGAGTTTATCTGTGATCAGTTAGCTTTCAGAAAATTTAGTGCTATTTATTTAAAGGTGAAAAAAGGCACCATAGAAATGCGTATCACAAAGCAATCTCTCTGAAGTTATTGCACATCAGCAGCATATAGTACAGGCAAAAATAAATCATTTGTGTCTCTAGCCTATGTTGCCAGCTTTCCCCATTTTGCCTCAGATATGAGCTGACCTGTTTTTAGTCCTTTCACCAACTTCTCTGTGATGCTTTTTAAACTGCAGCAAACTGTTTTCCCAGTCTGCAGGAAAGACTGCTTTGTCTCCTTCACCTTCCTGCAGTAACCTAGGATATCAAAGCTGCATATCACATTTGTAGCAGTGATACATTGTGGTGAAACCATACATACAATGTCTCTAAGTAAGATTCAGAACAATAATCTTCAGTGTTCATATTTACAAAGCCTCACCTGTCAAAAGCATCAAAAATATAATTTTAAAAGACTAAATGAGTGTCAAAAGTTGGGATTTTCAGCACAGAAAGAATGAACAGGTTTAAGAGTTTCCACCAGTTCAGGAAAATTGCAACACTTACTGTGCAAGGTGGGCTAAAAATACTGGACAGAATATTGTCCTTGTTTGATTTCCTTAGGTGGCAAGAATGGTAGGTGAATGACTCTACCTATCAGCATGTTCAGGTTTAGGTTCCCCATTAATACCCATGCAAAGTTTTCTACATGATTCAGTATGTTCCTGTTTTTCCTAAACCCCTTAGTGCTCTTCCAGAGGTGCTGACCTAAAAGTCAATAGACTGAATTTAGGCACTACGTAACTCATTCACAGAAAGTATTTTGGTCAAGATTGTGAGCTAGTCATCATCTGGGTTACAATGTGGCCCCAAAATATCACTTGCTATGACAGATGGTAGAGAGGTAGCTTCCACATATAGCACTGTTTAAAACTGTGACAGAAATGTTCTCTAGTGAAACTGAAAAGTTTAACTTCACCTTTCAGAAAAAAAAATTACATTTATATCTTGCCTGCTGTAACAGCTAATAATAGTTACTTATCTGCTACTAGCTGGCAAACCTGATTTGCAAGTCACAAGATAGCTCTTTTCACATGAGTTTCCTCAAATCAGCTGCTTACCCTAAATAGAAATGGTAATGATTTTGCTACTCTGGGGCAGCAGAGGGGAAATGACACAATAACTTTCCGATGTATGAGGCCAGAACTGAGGAAGAGTGACAGCACTTTTATAATGCCAAGATTAAATGGAAAACATTTTTATTTTACCTGTAGCCAGGTAGCACTTTTTGTGGGTTTGGTCTGCAGTAAGCACACCACAGACAGTTTTTAATCAGCTCATCCCGTTTGGGTTATTGACTTATCTAAATATTAATCATATTTTCATATATAATTTTACAGCATTCATATTTATGCTACCTTCCTCTCAATCCCTATAATGACACTATAGACTGTGAGTGGAATTCATTACTGTCTTAGTACTATCTTAGCCTCTATGTATGCAAGTTTTCAACAGAATTTACCTATGTCAACAAGTAAATAAGGATTCTAATAGCTTATATTAATTTATAATGTGCTGTATTGGATTAAAGAAGATTTTCTTTTTGTAGTGAGATGAACAAGGGTAGTTTATTGCACCACAGGATTAAAGAATGGATCATCATAGAATCATCACCGAATTTAAGGGTTGGAATGAACCTTACAGATTATCTAGTCACAACCCTCCCTGCCATGGGCAGGGACACCTCCTCACTAGAACAGGTTGCACAATGCCTGGTTTTGAACACCGCCAGGGTTGGGGCAGCTACCATGTCCCTGGGTAACCTATTCCAATGTCTCACCACCCTGATAGTAAAATACATTTTTCTAGTATCTAACCTAAACTTCCCCTCCTTCAGTTTAAATCCATTGCCCTTTGTCCTATCATTGCAATTCCTAAGAAACAGTCCCTCTCTGACTCCCTTGTAGCCCCTTCAGATACTGAAAAGTTGCTATGAGGTCTCCACGCAGTCTTCTCTTCTCCAGGCTGAACAGCCCCAACTCCCTCAGCCTGTCTTCATGGGGAGATGCTCCAGTCCTCTTATCAACTTTGTGGCCTCCTCTGGACTTGCTCCAACAGTTCCATGATCTTCTTATGTTGAGGACACCAGAACTGCACACAGTATTCCAGGTGGGGTCTCAGGAGAGCAGAGTACAGGGGAAGAATCACCTCTTATAACCTGCTAACCACACTCCTTTTGATGCAGCCCAGGATTGGCAGTATGAAGTAAAATGAAATTTCACACCTCTTCAACAATGTCGAAAAAAAAACCACAGCAGAAAACCAATTGTTAATGGCTGCCCAACTAGTAGCAAAGACATACATCACTTCAATTTGTAAGCTAAAGAAGGATCTCAATGTTTAACTGATATAAAACCACCACTGCCATGTTAATAAAGACTTTTTTACATTGCACTACATAGATAAATTAATACTATGACAGCTGTCACTATACCAACTGTCTACAGTTCATTGTATGTATGAGAAACTGCCTTTCACATTTATACTGCAGTGCAGACACTGAACAAACAGAAGTATCCTACATCCCCTGCCATTTTTACAGCACTTCTGCATTCTCAGTGGGTTCAAGCTAACTCACATAATTGGTATTATTCTTTCACAATAACTACATAGTATGTACTACAGTTGGCTTCTAGGAATAATTGGCTCAGGCATGAGGCATAGCAACAAATATATAATTTGTCTGTTGCTGCTATGTGACAAAGTACTTGTCTCAAAACTGATTTGTTGCTTGAATCCCAACCCTCCAATTTGGATGCTTTACTTAGAGTTTAACTTACTATTTCTCCACAGACTCTGCTTCAGCCTCATGTTCTGATTGGTGAAAAAAAAGGGAAAAAAACCCCCTCTATCACCAGACAGATCTATCACAATTTTCAGACCCCTTAATGTTCCAGGAAGTGAATTTAAAGAAGATAATACCCTTATTTCTGTATCTTAGTAAGTGAATCCTAAGAAAATCTGTGCTCCCAACTCTCTCTTTCTCCTGCTGGGTAACAAGGAGTTCTAATTGCTCACCTGATTTTTCTTTTCCTCTCCCCATGCCCCTGTCATTTTTTATTATTTTTTGTTTTGCTAGACCCCTGCAAAACAGTACTCTTCACAGCAATTCAGGATTCTGTTGTCATTGTTCACTGTATCCCTCAAAATATCATAAAAATGTCTTAGGAAGGATGACATAATGCAGATATTTAGTCTTATGGTGTTACCAAAACCTGTAAAATAAACCAGCTGTTTCAGATTTTTGTGCCTGAAAAAGTTGCATCTTGTCAGTATTTTCATGCCAAACTGAATCACACCGAATGGCACAGCATTTTCAGGATTTAATATCACCCTTGCACCTGAAAAGAATCTTTGTTAGGTAGTCTGGAGCCTCAGCAGAGTGGGTGTGCAAAGTGCAATTTGAGGTTTTATTCTCAAAGGCTGGGATGTTTGTAACATGACAGCCTTAAGCTGGTTCTCAAACTCTTTAGGTTTAATTTTTTCACACTTTTAGGATATTTGCCCCAACAATTACTTTTGTTGGTATGTCTCATTAATCCTCTTCTTTGCTGTAGCTGCTCTCTATCACAGTTGCCTGGTAAACAGCACTGAGCTTACAGTTCCTCTTGCATCCCATTACATTTGTTTTCTTAGAACTAGAAAGAAGCAACTTATTTATTGACAATAGTCCTCAAAATGCAACCTGAGCTTTGGTCCAAAAATATTTACATATTATTTTAATACATATTAACAAATATGTCAAGTCATATATATATATTACGTATAATAGATATATATTAATTTCATACAAACTTCAAACATTAAGTCAATATACTTAAGCATTAAATTAATAGAATGAAGATGGACAAGTAAGGAGAAAGGCTTTGTGATATGTCACGAGTGCCCTGTCTGAAATAAATTCTGATAATGTCACCCAGTTTTCAAGATGGTTTCTAATGAAAAACCTGAGCTAAAGTTCTGTGTGTGTAAGAGGTAAAACCTTTTTCTATCTAAAGTAAGTAAAAATGACATATAATTCCCTCAGAATTTTAATGGGTACTGAAATACCTTAGTCTCCTTGGAGCAACCATAGTCACACATAGTAATTTCTGAAAATGTTATTGAAATTGCTTCAGTTATCATTCTTTGTGAAACATGACTTTCCTCTATAGGTCACTGAGAGTTCTTTAAGGTATCCTGGTTTTCAATATGATTTCATTGGCAGTTACTGGATGACTAAATACCAAAAATATACTGGAGAGCTTGTTTTCCTTTTATAAACTTTTGCTGAATAAAAACAACAGAAAAAAAAGAAACCAATCCAAGGCAACGTTATGAGCTTTTAATTTTCTTTAATTTTGCTGTATAATTGATCTTTTCTCATGATTCCTCACTTCACACACTCTGCTCAAACTACCTCCCCCCTCCAGACATTTCTACAATTCTCTTATTTCTTCATTATCGAGTGAAACAGAATGTGCTTATGTTTCCCCATGGACAATGACTTTTTTTTCCCTTTTTCCCAGCCAGCAGTATTCTATTGCTACATAATATGAACTGCATTATTCCACAGTGTTAACTCAAAGAGTCTTAAGCAGAGTTTGTAAAACAGGACTACAATTGTTGGAGTTCATCAAACTGTGTTTATAATATACAAATATGTATGGTTTTGTGTGCTACTAATGTATTAATTTCATAGTCATTTAGGTCTACGAAAAATTTCCCAAGGAATTTCCCAACCTTGCTGAGCAATGCAAAACCCCCTGAAGACTGACTTTTAAATGGATAAAAATTCATAGTCCACAACATAATCTTGTGTAAAGCCCCCCTTTACACAATTTTGTGGGGGGGCTTCCTTTAATTTCTTCATTTGTTTTGTGATAGGAAATCCAGGATGGATAATAGAATGTAGAAATTTAGAATACCTGAATGCTGTTGAAAGAGATTTGCCACCTTAAACTTTTTTTTTGTGCTTATACTGCTATTTTCCAGATGAAGAACTGAAATACAGAGGAAAGACATAACTATTTGAAGGTCAAAAAGACAAGAATAAGAAGTTTCCATCTCATTGTTTCAACTATTGTGTCTTCCCTTTCAAATATGAATATCCTCCCTCTCTTTCTCAATTTGCTGAATTTTCAGCTTCAATAGCTTTCTCAACAGTGGCAAAGACAGAATAGAGGGTTATATTTAAAGAGACAAGAATTTGGGATCTCATTCATGTACACAACATTCACGAAGTGCACAGATTTTCCTGGGATACACAGAATCCCCCGTGCTGCTAGGCAAAGCAGATGTAAGAGTGGTTTTGTTGCCTGCTGAGAATGAGCCTATCTTCTTTCCTGTCTCATTTTCTCACAGTATAGTTTGAAAATGGCTAACCAGACCCATTCAGTTTTCTCTACATTGTATTGCTTGTGATGCTGTCTGTATCTCAGGTGGGCAGTCTGGCATACTGGTAGAAGAAAACATTAATAGCATCAACTAATACAATAACGACTGAAGCTTTATTCAGTGTACTTTCCACTATGTAAAAAGGTGCCAATCTTTCTCAGCTGACTTCAGAGTTTTCCAGTTTCCCCAAAGCTTGCATGAGTACAAATAAGTCATGTACTCTATCCCTTAAGAGGACAAGTCTAGGGATTTTAGTTTTGTTTTAATCTTTGAACTAATGAAAAGAATATTACTAAGTCAAAATTTCACATTCTGTGCCCCAGACACTGACATCTACTTAGAACTGGCTACACACAGAAGCTAACAAATAAAGCTGGGAAGAAACAAGTGTTCGATTAGTTTTGGTTCTGCTATTTTCAAAATTAATTTCCAAAGAACACAAGACACACGTCACAATGCCATGTGCAATATGTCAAAGCTAATAAATCTCCCAAATAGGGCTTACATTTGCTATTCATTCCATGAATGACTGGAGCATATGCTCACATTTTCTTTAAACAGAAGAGGGTTTGTTTAACATCCTTTGCTGTACACGCTATAACATTTACCTACCACTGTGAAGGCAAGGCTATTAAAAAGGTAGAGTGTTACTTTCTTTCCTTTTGTTACTGGCTTGCCTTGTTGTTTTTTTTTTTGTTATGTTTGTTTTGTTTTATTTTGTTCTGTGTTTGTTTGTTTGTTGTGTTGTTTTGTTAGTTCAAGTCTCACTGAGGGATCTCTGAAGTGCTTCTGCATTCATTCTCTGATTCCTCTGCTCCAAAGTCTAACTATATTTTAGAAAGAAGAGTGTTCACACATCATGCTGATTAATTCCCCTTGCCATCCCCACCTCTCAAACACACAGGCTGCTTGGGAACTCAGACCCAAGGCCATTTGAAATATTTGTTTTATATCAGCTTGTTTGATTAGGCTTTTACTTGATTACTTTCACATGTTTGACTAATACTTTATAAAGCACTTGATAGCCTATATAAAGACTTTTAGGATAGGTTTCCTTCATGTGCATAGGTCCCCTGTGTCGTGGTTTAACCCCAGCCAGCAGCCAAGAACCACACAGCCACTCACACACTCTCCCACCAACATGATGGGGGAGAGGATCAGAAGGGTAAAAGCTAGAAAAACTCATGTGTTGGGATAAAGACTGTTTAATAGCAAAAGCTGCACACAGAAGCAAAGGAAACCAAGAAACCAATGTACAGCTTCCCACAGGCAGGAGGTGTTCAGCCATCTCCAGGAGAGCAGGGCCCATCACACGTAACGGTTCCTTGGGAAGACAAACACCATCACTCCGGATGTCCCCCGTTCCTCCTTCTTCCTCCCACCTTATATACTGAGCATGATGTCATCTGGTATGAAATATCCCTTTGGTCAGTTTGGGTCACCTGTCCTGACTCTGGCTCCTCCCAGTCTACCTTGCACCCCCAACTTCATTGCCAGTGTGGCAGTGTGGGGAGCAGTAAAGACCTTGGCTCTGTGTAAGCTCTGCTCAGCAATAACAAAACCATCTCTGCATTATCAACCCTGTGCCCTGCACAAATCCCAAACATAGCCTCATACTAGCCACTGTGAAGAAAGTTGACTCAACTTCAGCCCAAACCAGCACACCCTGTGACAAGGAAAGGAAGGGCTCCTTGAAAGGAACAAAGGTAATTTTGCACAACTTTCAGGCAACCCACATCCCTTCTTCCCCCTAAACAAATTGATTTGGTTCCCAGCCACTGCCTGGGAGCAATCCCAGTGGAACTCTGGAGAGGTGCAGACCACACTGTGGGGTTTGAAATTCATTGTTTATATGAACAGAGATACACACTCATGAAGACAATTATTTATTGCTGTACTGATTACCACTGAAACTTTGTGATTTTTATCAAATTTGTAGTTAATAAGTTAATAAGTTATTGCAAAGTTCATCACAATTCAGGTAGTAATTATCACTGATTGAATTTGTATATGAAAAACCAGCTGACATTGAACATACATATGACTGACTATAATATAGAATATATGTAGCTTACTCTCCAGCTTGACCTGTCACCAAAGAACTTTGAATTATGAAAACAGGTAAAGGAGATACATTAGAGGTATATTCCTGTATGCTCTGCTCTGGATTACTACTGGACAGCAGTATCCTTGCATTTCACTCAGAAATCCGTATTAGGGAGGTTAGTACATTACCATTACATTGGCTTATTGAAAATCAGCATTTCAACATTAAACAGAATGTAGTATTCTGAAAACATGTATTCTGTAACATGTAATACATCCTAACGTGCTTTAAAATGGAAATGGAAAATCAACTTACTTTCCAAGAAGTTTTATTCTGTAAGTAAACTTGAAATTTTTTCTCATGAGAGCTGATTGCAAGGAGAGATGCAAAAGAATTCCAGAAGATTCTGCAAATATTTTGGCAAATTTTGATGCTGTTTGTCATTAACAAGTCTGACCACATCTGAGAAAACAATTATGTATTTTGGAGAAAGCAGTTATTCCTTAATGGCTATACTTCCTGAATAACAGAACCCATTACACCTATTTGCCAATGTTAATTATTTTTTTCTAAGCTTGTGTTTAAGTGTATATTGGAAAATACAAAATTTCATAGAACAGAGTAACACATTTGTCCTTATGAGCTTTGGACAGTTGTTTTTGCTTGGGCTTTTTGCCTTTGAACTGATGCAATGATTGAATTATGTAACTCATTCCAAAAGCTAATAAACCTTTTATGCTACCCTGATGTGTATTCTGCTTAAGCAACACACAGAACAGAAGTGTATTTTTGAAATGGTTTGGGGTTTCACTATAGCTATTTTTCATATCCCTCTGGCTGTGCTCATTTCTCTAAGAAACACTTATGGAGTAGAAGGAGAGAAATAATACATTAGCAAGAAGAAAGTATCTGAAAATTGCCAACATTATTTTTCTATTGCAGTCCCTTTTCTCCAAAAAAAAATTGCCACAGCTTTTTAGGTGGTATTTACGGATAGCTAGACTGCAACTAAATGTTATTTCCTATAAAAAGTAGGCTTTGATGTTCTTTTAATTTCATGTGTAGAACTGCAATACTGAACTTTATTGGGCCACTGTTTCTGCAGCAAGTATACTCAGCTTGGATAGCAGCCTACAGTAACTATGGAAAGACAATAGTACTTTGATGAAACAAATATTTTTATCTTAGCACTTTCCTGTCTGTTTGTTTCAGAGGTTTTTCCACTCCTTGTCTCCTTATGAAACATTATTCTGGAGACAATTGGCTGGATACAATATAAGTGAAAATTTAGGATAATGTGTGTAATGCATGAATCTGATCACCTTTGCTATAGCAAACATGATTATTCTTTCTGAATTGTGAGCAATTAGCATGATGTTTCTTCTTTGAACATAGCTAATTGACAGCTTTATTGTAGATGTTATTTCAGCAGGGAGGGATTTAAGAATGGGAGAAGTCTGACAAGAGACTACAATGTGACATATGCAAGAAAGGAATAAGGCTGGATGCACTGAATTTGCAGGGGAGGGTGAGGAAAGAAGGGGGAAAAAAGTCTGTGGACTCAAAGGATAAGAGGTTAGGATTTTATCAGTGTTTTAAAATATAAATTTGCAGAAGTAGACCTGTAGAAGCCGTGAACTAATTGCCTATCTAGGTTTCACAGCACTATAATTGGCTAATATAGTCCTAATATGTTCAGCAAGGAAAGTGGATGCAGAGCTTTAAAAGAATTTCTGTGAGCTCAGCAACAGTAGTCAATGTACTCAAAGGTAATAGAATTTTAAATAGAAAGTAAATACTAATACACTTGTTTGGCATGAAAGACAGTACCAAAGCACAGCCTCCAATTTATTCATGTATATGAAATAAGATAAAGCCAAAGATTAGACAGAAATGGTGTTTTCTCAAATATACTCAAGTGTACTCAAAATCAGTTTCATGTTTGAAGCAGAACGTGGAGAAATATGTTCTTCTTCTTTAGAGGAAGATGACAATCAAAATCAGATTCTTTGCAACACAGTAGTACAGTGCAGGATGAAAGGTTCAGCTTTCTCTGGAGGGAGGACGAAGACTCTCAAGCAGTTTTCTCCAGGTAGGAGAAGAAACTAGAGAATTCACAAGCCATGTTTTGTACACTTCATTTCAGTAGTTAAAAACAAACTCTAAAAGGCAGCAGAATTTGAGCACAAGGTGAAAATAATATCAGAATGATGCTTGCTGACATGGTACTCTACAGCATACTATGAAGTGGCTATGAAGTATTTCCAAGTATCCCTTAATAAAAGTCAGACCCATAGAAAAAGATCAAAAGCTACAAAGAAACAGCAAAATACATGAAGGGATAACACTGGACTTCTAAATGTGTATAGGCAATCTTAGACAGACCATCCTAATCTATTTCTATTTTAAAATATGTTTTTCTTTAATAACTTGGTCTTCTCCTTGTGACCTCCACTACAAAGGACTATATTAAGTTGGTAATTCAAATAGTGCCTCTAAGTCTCTGCATATCACAGCATCCTGATTCTACATCAGGCTCATGTGTGTGTATCAATCAGATTCACTCATGTTCTTTTTATGCTTTTGTTGTGAAGGAAGGAAGTTTAGACACTTGCAGTGTAAGGAAGCCTCAGTACACTGTCCACATCTCTGATCTTCACAATTGGAAAACTAAGATCCTGGAACCCACAGTGAGATACACATGTATGTATGAATACATACACTGCTTGTTTCTAGGAGCTCCCATGGTGAGATGAACATTTTCTGAGGCTGTCCTTTCCAGAAGCAGGCATAATACAAATATTAGGGATTCCCCATATACATAGGGATCCTTAGGTTCTGTATCAGGAACCTTGAAGAGTGAATTCTTGGTTTCACAAGCTCCAGTTATCCTTTTTGATAAAACTTAAATGAACTGAAGGCAAAAGTGAGGGGGAAACATACCTAGTTTTTGCTGGGTCCACAAGACAGCATAACTCTTCTCTGCTTCCACTCTTGTCCACACCCCAGCACAAGTCAGCTAGCTGTCAAGTACTGTGCATAAATCAATCTCTTCAGTCCTTTGTGAATCCGTTCAACTCTACTGCAGCACAATGAAGTGCAACACAGAGTTGTCAGATGCTGTACAACTGCAACACTGCTTTGTAACTGGGGACTATAACAAGTCTGCTACCTTCATGAGGATGCCTTTTTGTTTGACAAGCAGCTTAAGACTGCACATGAAAGGTAAATATCTTCTGGGAAATTTACATTTAAAACGCTTCCAAATATTTATATTACTGCCAGGTTTGGTAACTGTTAACATTTCAAGTTCTTCTAATTGATCTCTATAAATGCTTTAACAAATTTTTAAACAGCTCAGAGATGACTTTAAGTGTTTGGATAACAGTAGTTGTAACAGCAAGAAAAATGCCTGCTTATGTTGGTTTTTAATTAAACCATGGATTACTGCATTTTCCTACAATGAGATAACCCCATAACAGACTTTCTTAAAATACAAAAGAAATTATTTGATCAGTCTTTACACTTTTATTCCCTCAGTTCAGTCTCTGTTGGCTACACTTGTCTCATAGTCAAGTGCTTCAAGGGTATGAGAGTGAACTACTCAGCAATGCTTACTCCATCATGTCTTCATTAAATGCTAATTTGGAAGATGCAGTGTGAAGGACTATAGCTTTCAACCTTTAACACTTTCCACTAAGCTCTTTTATCTTAGGTTTTTTTATTCTTTTCAACATTTTCAGTGTAAAGCTATTTTCATGTTAAATGCCTTATGAGGAGATTTTTTAAAGTATAAAAGTTCAATTCTCTCTCCTGTATGCTCATGCCGTTTACTGTCCTGAACGCTCCCAGGTGCATCTCTTAAGAAGTGTTCCCATAATGTCTCTCTTCCCCAAAAAGTCCCTTTCATCAGAGAGGTGACAGACATGCCTCTGCCTGACATTTCTGTGGTCAGCAGAAATGTGAGGAAACCCTTGCTCCTGAAGGAAAACTGTCTTGTTCCCAGTGGTCCCGACAGGCTGTGAAGGCAGGATGAACACCTTGTTCCAAGGTGCTGGGGACACTCTCAAGCTTCCCTCTCCTGCCCACGGTTTGGGACCCCCCCATGTCAGCCTCAGGGGCCATGAGGACCTGCCCCAGTGCCACCACAGCAGGGTCAGTGCCCAGGGAGGTGTGGGACACCTCGGGTTGGGGCTGCCCATTGCCCACCAGCTTGCCCTGCTGCTGGCTGGGGCAGTGGGACGAGCCAGGGCTGACAGATCCTGTCCTGGAGGCTCCCACTGCTCCTGGCCCAGGGGAGCCTCCAGCTCCCTCACAACTGCTGCTTCCTCTGAGGAGCTCTCTCTTTCTATATTTTGAATACAACATTTGCTATTTTTACCTTATTTAAGCAGAAATTGCCACAGCACTGAGCAGAGCAGGGGAAATTGTTTTCCCCTTGGCAGAAGAGCTCTGTGCTCACTGCTGCTTTGCACTCATCCATTGGGCAGCTGATGAAACAATAGTATTGCCAATATATATGACCAAGGGATTCATCCTGAAGGATCACAATAATTCCCTGCAAATTACAGGCTGATAGGCTTCCCCATAACCCCTGAAGTTTAGTGGCCGCTCTGTACCAAGCAGTGAAGCAGCCTTTTATTTATCTCTACATTTAGTCTACACTAAACCGTGATTCTCCAGCCAACCATAAATAGATTGGGATTGTATTCCATGCTAAATGAGAAAATCTGTATGTATTTCAAGAAATTTATTAGAAAGCTATTGTGGGGGTAGTCCACCAGGGAAAAACAGGGCTGCTGCACAGCATTGAGATGTTTAATATGGAGTTGAGTTAGAAGGAGTTATTCCTGCCCTTAAATCCAAAATACACAGTGTCTTCAAAGCATTAATTAAAAGCAGCTGAAGGAACAGATAAAGACACAAAGGCC
>NW_008658795.1:57048-68650 GCF_000695815.1 Acanthisitta chloris
AACAGCCTATTTTCTTTTCTGCTTAAACAGGCCCTTATATCTGAACAACCAGATCAAAAGCCAACTGACTGAGTGCCAGTTCAACAGCTTTAGAGGGTTCTGCCATCTGTGGATGAGAGGCTGTCAGGGCTTTTAATCGCAGCACATGGGCTGGGAAGGCAATACATCCCCTAATGGCAGCTACACTGGAATGACTTGTGGCTTCCTCCTCCTACAGCAAAGTGGACTTATGAATCTGAACAACAGGCTATAAACTATTTTATTATGTGGTCATGAGTGTCACATTCTATGAGGTGCAGAGTAGTAATTTAGTGTGTTAAATTATCATAGTGAAATCACATGTAACAATGAGCTCTGAACTAACCTTAATTGAAATGGTCTCAAACTATTCAGTGGTTTAATGAAGTCCTGTTTGTGTATGTGCACATGCTTGTAAAATATTGATGTTTGAACTCAATACACATCTGGGCAGCAAAGAAACCTTGGTCCTGTTGATGCTCATGATGCCAGAATTCCACATTTTTCCTGGCAAATAAAAAAAAAGGTAGAAAAAAATTAATAACATCTAAGAATAATAAAAAAATATCCCCTCACTGAAACACCTAGAATTTTAGCTAGAAAAGTGCAAGTTACCTAAAGTAAATCCCAATGGAATCTTCACACAGCAAAATCTATTTTAACGGCTAGTATACTTGGGTTGTGAGGACAATATAAAAAGTCAAACCCAAGACCTTATTACACAAGTAAAAACCATCCTTTCTCCTTTCTATCTGTTATAAATAATTAAAAATCTTTGTCTTTTAATTTGATAAGAATTGCAATTAATTTAATATTTTTTCACTGGGTCATTTTTTGTTAAAACTACCAGTCGCTTCTTGAAAACATGTAGCAAGATTTTTCAATTAGTCATTGGCTTTATGCAGTACTTTTCGTCCTTCTGTGATGGATTTCTGCTAGCTCTTCAGTTCATTGATCAGACATGGATACATTACCAGAGATCAGGATGGAGAAGGAATTTGGATACTTAAAAAAATATTTCATCAGGTTTTCAGACTTAAAAAAATCAAAATAATTTTGACAGGCTTTTTCAGTCAAATGCAGTGCAAAATGCATTGCTTGTCTAATCCTGCTGCATTTGGTATCTACAAAACTCTTAACCCATGGTGGAAGAATTTTGGTAGTGTATGTGTGTCCCAATCTCTTTGCAATGTGAGATGAAAATTTAGACAATAAAGCTTTCCTAACTCCAGTTCCCTCTCAGTTCTCTCACCTAAGGGTTGTTGCAACCCACAGACTAGTTTGTTTTCAGGACTGCAAGGACCATCTTTCATTATATTGTGACAAACAAATGGAGTGTGATAAATCTAAATTCTGGAGAAGGGAGGGTTGCCTTTACCTGTCTGAAGGCTGAAACATTTGGCCTTGGATATGAATTGTAAACACCTCTTTGTTTCAAATTTTTCTCCTCCTGAGGGCACATCATGCCTACCAAGAAATCTTGACTCATTGCTGACATGGAGTAGTGCAGTAGTGGGCATAGCATGATCATGTCCAGTGGGTCCTTGACAAAATATTTGCTTGAGCAGCATCCCATCCTACATTTTGAGATACAGAAAAATAAATATTTTTACTGCTGTCTCCAGCTCTGATTGAGACCTTAGAATTTAACATCTGTGACACTGTAGACTTCCTACATAACTGGCAGAAGTACTTGTTCCTCTCGGTCAGAACATTTCATAGAATTCAATTTAAATCAGCTAGTAGTGAGATCCAAGAAAGGTATCTCACAGCAGTAAATGAGATAGTTTTCCTCATGAGTTGATCAATACGAAGTGACAGCTCAATGGGCTGCTGACTGACAGAAAGAAAGAGGTATCCTTGACTGGTACCTCCTTGTCAGATGGTGGAGTCATCCAGGTTGGTCTTAGTGCGGCTCTTACTCATCTCACTCACTTCAGTGGCACTAGGGATCTTTGTGCTTCCTGCAGAAGAAGTATGTATCAGAGTTCCCACTCTGCTTTAGCACCATTTTTGCAAGCTACAAATTTTCTTTCAGTGCTCTTTACTGTCTACTTATTAGCAATGACTTATTTCTCTCAGCAGCAAAATAAGTAGATTCTAAGAGTGCAATCTCTCTATTTCATTCCATGCCACGAGTTTCAAGAATTGTCAAGTGCTGAAATTGGACTATTCCCGTTGAAGCATCTGTCACTTCTTTCTCCTCAATCCCATTTCCCCGTGATAGACCTGCAAATCAAGAATGGACATCAAGAACAGATCCTTAATTCCAGCTTAGACACAGCTGCAGTTATAAGGTTGAAAAGGAATCACTAAGTTGCCACATATTTTCAACAGTATCAGTGTCCCTAGCCAAAAACAGTCCGTTGACAGTTTTCCTTTTCCCCATAACTTTTCTGAACAAATTTTACAGATAGTGAACTCTGACCCTCTCTGTAGAATGTTATTGACCTCATATACTCTGAGAATATATTTCAGCAAATAGACTTCCAGACTTTTCAAAAGGGTTTCCAAAAGACAAACTGTGCTATTTGGAGGTTGTGAATATGAATGCTCATCAAGCATTACTCCCATTCAACATAATTTATTAGTTTGAATATCAGTTCTTGTTAGAAAGCTCCTTTGTATAACTCAAGAGGAAATCATGACTGATTTCTCAATGCTGTCTGTCCAAGATTCACAATTAGGCAGACTTAATTATTTTTAATTATTACATGAAAATAAATGCATCCTATTTTACATATTTCCTCTTTTACGACAGTCTCCAGTTCTGTGTACAGTTGTTGAATAGATCAAACCTTAATAAATATTTTTCTTGTATTTTATCAGGTTCTATGAGACTATATTTTTTTAAATCCTGTAACTAGAAGAATAAATTCCAGCATAAGGAACAACCTACTTTAAACTGTCTGCTACTTCTACATGGCTTTTCAAAGGATATAAAAAAATTTAAGGATTATGAATTTGCATCACAAATGAAACGATAGTATGAGCAGCAGTGTACATGTCACCTCTAATTCTTGTATTAAATCACTTGAATCCTTTTCATTTGTTTATTAATTGTGTACTTCAAAACCTCAGAATGCCACTGAATATTTACTGCTCTTTCTGCTTCATCATTTGCTCCCAATATGATGAAATTGTGCAACTGTATGCTTTTTTATAGCACATACTGCACTTTTTCTCTCCCTCCTCCCCAACTTGTTGATTCCTAAAGTCTTGTGCACGAGTATATTTACACCAATAGCATTCAAGTGCTGAACAAGGAAATAGAATTCTCCCTCATCTCTTTCACCAGCCTCAATATGATCTATGTTTTATAAGCTTGACTGTGATCCTTCCTTTTCCTTACCCTTTCCTCTGCATAATCAATGTGTTGCATTCAGTCACAATATACACACGAAAACTATGTGTTTCACAAAATAAAAAAATACACTTAACCCATATCAAAAGATGAGCTGGAAAATGTCAATACCAAAATAACATGAGAACAAGTTTGGTAAACAATTTGATGTTAAAAAACCCCTGACAGAGTCACAGAATAGTTGAGGCTGGAAGGCATCTCCGGAGATCATCTGATCTAATACCCCTGCTCAGAGCAGGGTCAGCTAGAGCAGGTTACTTTGGACTATGCTCAGCTGGATTTTTAATACCTCCAAGGCTGGAACATTCACTCTGGGAAACCAGTTTCAGTGCTTGACTGTCCCAAAGTAAAAAATGTCTTGTCTTACATTTAAGTGGAATTGCCTGACTTTACCTTTGCACCCACTGCACTGAGGTTTTGTCTTCTTTGTTTCCTTCTATGCACATGGATAAAATCCCACTACCACCCTGACCCTTTGCACTTTAAGGCTAAATATTCAGGGTTATCAAAGTCTCTCTCATACATCAGATGCCTCAGTCCCTTCATCATTTTCTTGGCCCTTCACTGAATTCACTCTAGCCTGTCCATTTCTTGCTCAAACTGAGGATCCAAGATTCCAGATGTGTTTTACCAGTACTGAAAAAAGAGCAAGGATCAGATCCCTCAATCTGTTGCAACCACCTCTCCTAAGGCAGCCCAAGATACTGAAATATTGTTATTCTGGACCTGTTTAAAAAATACAAAATATTTTAAAACACAATATTTTAAAATATGTATTTCAAGGCACTTGCATTTGCCCTTCATAATGCTGTTAAGGTAGGTGTAAGACATTTATCCTATCTGTATTATATCTGATTTCATAGGAAGTTTCGTTCACAGCCTTTGGCAATAATTCAGACTTTAGGAGATGAAGACATGAATGAGAACTCTGGCATTATTATAGCACAAGTGGCATTTCTAAGTTATGGTTTGGATGTGATTATGCAAGAGTTCTTTGCAAGGTTATAGACCACATAGGCAAGTCCTCTTTTTTTCTCCTGCAAAATTAAAAAATTAAACACAGAATATGATTCCTAATTAACATTTGGATTTGGATTTAAATCTGTCTGATTTAGAAGTCCAAAATATATAGATTTCAACATAAATATTTCCAGTTTGTTCAAACTGTAAATTTGCTTTAATTATCCTTTATTGTACCAAAATAGCACATCATAGCCTTGGATTTCTGGAAAATAAATTCTTGATCACAACAGCTGCAAACTTTCTAATAATATATTAATAAAATTAAACATTAGAAGAAAAGCAACTTCTTAAGTACAGATCTGAAATAGGAATGATCACTTCAAATTCTGTTCTTGAAAAGCTGATGTTTTCATGTATTAATTCTTTTTTGTTATTGTTGTTCTTGCTATTGATAAATATGCAGCTGCTCATTAGCTGTTGGTAAGTATAATTCTGAAAGGGCTTATAGTTTACACTTAATTTTCTGATTACATCCAACTTCTCACTGAGACACTAGGAAATCACTAGGAAACAAACCCAAACTTTGGAATACAAAAACAGAAAAAAGATAGGTTCCTGAACAGGAAAGGCTAAATGATGATGAATGAACACGTGTCTATCATAAGTGAGCTCAACTGCTTTAAATAAGCTGGATGTTGAGAAATAAAGAAGAAACTGGAAATTCTTATAGGCCAAAAATGAACAATCCAAAAATGCTAAAAGAAAAATAAAATTGTGCACAGCTGTCTAACACAAGCGACCACAAATCTTTTCTGTTTCTGTATGTATCATCAAATTGCTTAGTAATCATAACCTTCCTGCACAGCAGCTTCTCCATCTGTGAAAAGGTGGTGTATCATTTGAACATTTACTTGGTGCTTTGAGACATGTTGATGCTACATAGATGTCAAGTGTTAGGATAGCTAGCACTGCAGGAGTAGCTGAGATTTTACAAACCATGTCCTAAGTGTGTCGTGGTTTAACCCCTGCCTTCTGGGCAGAAACACTCACTCTTGGGAGTTGGACTCAGGAAATCTTTATGCATCCCTTCCAACTTTTTGGAGTGGAATGTGCTGGTTTGGGCTGAAGTAGAGTTAACTTTCCTCATAGAGGGTAGTATGGGGCTATGTTTAGGATTTGCTCTGAACACAGGGTTGATAATACAGAGATGTTTTTGTTATTGTTGAGCAGAGCTTACACAGAGCCAAGGCCTTTGCTGCTTTTCACACTGCCACGCTGGCAAGTTGGGGATGCATGGGAGATTGGGAGGAGACACAGCTGGAACAGGTGACCCAAACTGACCAAAGGGATATTCCATACCATATGACAGTATGTAAAGTGGGAGGAAGAAGGAGGAAGAGGACACATTTGGAGTGATGATACATTATGCATTATGGAGCTCTGCTCTCCTGGAGATGGCTGAACACCTCCTGCCCATGGGAAGCAGACAATTAGTTCTATGTTTTGCTTTGCTTGTGTGTACAGCTTTTGCTTTCTCTATAAAACTGTCTTTATCTCAACCTATGACTTTTTCTAGCTCTTACCCTTCTGATTCTCTCCCCCATCCTGCTGGTGGGGGAGTGAGCAAGTGGCTGTGTGGTATTTGGTGGTTGGTTGGCATTAAACCATGACAAAGTGTCACAGGCATAAGGATAACTGTGCCACCTATGCCCAATATTGCTTTTCTCCTGGTGAAGTTTACTGAACCATTCAGTCCAAGAGAAATATCTAGAAATCAGACTATCACACTAGTTGAATTTCCCCACTAAAACCTGACAGATTCCCTAATACAAAAGGAAAAAAATCCATTAATTTTTATTACAATGCATTGAATACGTTCCCACATCCCTTCAGGGTATAGAAATCACTCTTTAAAATTAATTTGGATAGTTATTTCATTCCCTTTAGAGTTCATATGTATATATTTTCATACATAAATAGTACAAAAATATTCTTTTAATGTATTTATTAATATATATGTTGTACATATAGACACACATATATATAAAATCCTGAAAATAGAAATTCTGCTTAGCTCTTTGCAAACAGTCCTAACAATAAAGCAGAGGCACAAAAGTATTGAGGATAAATTTTCTTGGCAGTGACACCAAAATTATAATGTCACTGTATGTAACTGTGAACAAAATGAAACAAACAAAACTCCCCAAACCAAACAACAGCTACAAAAGAACCCCTAAACCAAAACAAAACCTCTCTGGACTGAAATAACCTTCTTATATTCCAAACTTAGAAAAAAATTCAAAGTTCAAAAGGTGATAAGAGTATGACTGGATATGAGAATGACATTTATATTAACAAGCTCTTCTCTTTGTTTTTTTATTTTCTTTTTCCCTTTTCAGTGTCTCTCATTCTTTTATCTTTATTTCTCTGACAATTCTTTTCTCCCAGAATCACTCTTAATACTCTTCTCTTTCGTTAGGTGTCCTATATCTCTATTTCCCCTTCTTCTTTCAAATGTAAGGACGGCTGTTTTATTTTCATTCGTAGGTTTCATTAGAACTATACTCCCTATGGTACCCTAATTTCTCCCCCTCTCCAGCAAAATTCAGCTTTCATCCCAGGATACCAGTGTTGGTATTCCAGCACTGGTGTTAACATGAAATATTTGGTTTAGTATCTATAATTCAGACTGGTCCTGTCCATTTCTAGTTCTAACCAATGAAACTTTTATGGTACCTGCCATAGAAAGTTGATTAGGAGCCAAAAAGCATCAGTCAGCTATCATCTCCTGACTTTGGAGTTACTGAGTGCATCACTTCTTATCATTTGAAGCTAGTCAGGATTGTTCTTGAGGGCTCAAATTTTTATCATTATGTTAGAAGTCTGCTAGCAATCAATCACTGAAGTCAACTCTCTACTTTAAAAGACAGGCTGGTGGAGCATTTAACTTAGACATGACCTATTCTGTAGTTGCTGCAGCCAGGAATGGCTCCTAAATAGATCAGAAAAAAAAAAATCAACTCCATAGTTAAAATGAGAATACCATTTAATTAGTATTAGAAACTAGTACTGGTGTAAATACCTTTTTTTTTTTTTTTTTTTGGACAAATATTGGATGGAATACTTAGTGACATTAAAACTTCTTTAAACATTTTTTGGGGTGTGATTGGTGTGTATCTTCATCGTGAAAGGTAGTCTAGGATAGCAAAAAGAGAAGCATTTGTTTTATGGCTGCTATAAATAAGGCTCAATAAGTAGTTTCTAATCAGTTCACATTGTTTCCTGGCTATATGTATGCACAGAGGTTGCTTCTACTAACGTGTATCTACTCTGTTTCTAGGCATAGGTAACATAATTTAATAAACAAATAAACAAACAAACTAACAAAACCCTAAGAAGACTGATAGCCTGATGGCTTAAAAATCTAGCCCAGAGTCTTAATGTCTCCTCTTAGAAAAAGGCAGAAATACCAATCTTTTGGCTTTCCTCGATGGTAACTAAGGTATCTGTGTAGCATGTATAGACATTTTGACAGTGGCCAAATATTGCTGCAACACCACAGATTTTCACAGAAATCAGCCTTTGGAAAATGCCCAACCTCAATAATTCATACTGGGCAGGTTCCCACATCATCAACTCAAGCACATCCTTGCTCACAGTCCCGGTGAAAGAGCTCTGTGCAGTCAGTTGGATTTGTTCTCTTTTTGCCAGAGATTCCCTTCCCAAATTTAACTCTTTGGGCTGTGTGATTCTAGCCCTATTGTTGAAGAGCAGCATCATGTGGCTGTTATCCTAGGCTCTTTTAGAAATTTGTTTCATTAGAAGAGCTAATAAGAGGAATTGTGCATTGCTGGTATTCAGCATTGCCCCATTTGAGAAGAATATAAATCACATTGAACAGAGAAGCACATTGCCTATGTCAAACAAGCCAACTGTATTGTTTCACCTACAGAGGAGAAAATGGGATTTGAATACTATCCCATCTCAATGAAGCTGGGTAGTAATGAATCATAGGTCCACAAAAGACTCATTCTGTTGTTAGGCATGAAAGGAGAAATAGTGCAAGCAAGAATTACAATGCTGGGTTGACAGCAGGCACATGGAAGAAGAGAAAGGATTTCAAGAATCCTGTGGGGAAAAAAAATAAAAACATAAATAAAGGAGCAAGCAAACAAGCAAAAATCAAACCACAGGAACCTCAGCACTGTCTACAGCACACTGATAACTAGTTGAGTACACAGCAACTGAACTCCAGTGACTATTAATTCTGCCAAGGAACAGGGAGCAAACAGTGAAAATAAATTAAAATGAAAGAAATGGATGCATGCTACAAATGGTTCAATTTGTACAAAAGACTTTTGAAAAACATTAATGAAGATTTTCTGCAGGGTAAGCTAGTATAATTGTGCCTCATTGTATATTGATTATACAAGAGAAGAAATCTAAGCTAAGGCTTCATGTTGATAATACCTTGTCAAGAAGGGCTTAATGTTGTTTCTTGGACTATTTGTATTTAAAATTGAAGTACTGCTGCTATTTTTAATGCTTATTTTCTTATTTTTCATTATGAATTTAGAACAGCAGTTAGATATCATCTGTAAATATAATCTATGTTGCTGGTTGGTTTTACAAACAAAATTATATATCACTGTCAAGATATAGCCTTCATAGCTAGAGAGAGAAACTGAAGTTGTGCAAAATCATCAGAACCTCCATGGTAATTGAAGATTATACTCCTCTACTTATTAAAAATATCTATTGAAAGCAAGTGGAAAAAAAATAAACCAAAAGTATTTGGAGTGACAAAGATCTAAAAAAGAGTTTAGCATTTATCTGTTTGAAATATCATTATCTTTTGCTTGTTTGAAGCAGTTAGTTCTATGGGAATACTCTTCTTTTATACTATATAGACAGGAAAAGAGCAGTGACTGACAGTAGCTATGTTGTGTTTAGAATAAAGAGGTTTGTGATCAGTGGGGTGAATTGCAATCTTTAAGCTGGTTAAAGACCACTGCATTTGTTCTCAATCAAGGTCCAAGATATGTATGTTTATCCCATATAGATATTTAAGTGACAGAACACAAAACCTGGTGTAAGATTCTTACACTAAACCATGCCAGCAGTGAGTCACCAGAAGTCTGGATGACAGTTATTGCTCCTTAGTCCAGTGCCAGAAGACAACATATTGGCCTAACAGGAAGGTATTGTGTCTTCAAGGAAATAAAGTAATTCTTATAAGAATGAAGATATATGGCCAGCCTATGATTTTAACACGGAGAAATAGAGTTATTCTCAGAAAAATTAAGATCTATCACTTTCTGGGATGCTTCCAAATGGAAATCAGCTTCAAAAATTAAGACATTGCACTAAGATGAAGTATTATGCTAATGAAGGCTCTCTGACAGCAAGGACCTAAGAGATCAACTTATCTGGGCAGAACAGCATCTGGATCTGAATGAGACAGCTTCTGACCCAACAGTAAGCATTTATAGATTAAGCAAATTTTCTCTTTCACTTTCTCACTCATTTACAAAGACATCAATAATGTCTGCAATTGATAAGAGCATCACTGCAAGAAGAATTATATGCATGATATCTTAACTGAAGGTAAGCATCAAATTGATCACAACAAAGACTTCCTTACCAAACAATGGTAAATCCAGAAACTGAGTATAAAACATTGTAAATACCCAATTCTCCAGCACATTGCTTCATTCATTTAAAATGCTGCTGTGCAACCACAGCTCAGTTACAGGGTCCAGAGGAGGAACTAATATTACAGTCAAGACAGTAAGTGTCTTCTTGTAAAAATAACACCCAGGAAGACTCCTTAGCATGCAGTGAGAGATCAGAGTGGAAAGCTGAATGAACTTGACATGAAATCAGAAGAAATCACAGTGAATTACTTTGTTATCAGCCAGATCCTAAGAATTTCAGCAAAGGTAATGACTAATGGCAGAAAACTGCAGCTTGATTATTAAACACAATTTAAAGTTCAATATCCTATATCCTTTTACCTTGATTCTCCTGGTGTATTAGTCTAGACCATGTAGCATATTATAAACTATTACTTCCATGGTAATTCTTTAAGTAGAGACTGGAGGACCCTTATGTACAGAGTGATAGTACCAGAGAAGATATAATTCATCACAAGGGAGAGAGCTATTTTGAATCTTCATTATATAAATAAAGCATTTGTTTGATATTTTACTCGGTTTATATCTTTAAAAAGAGTAGATGATGAGTCCTCCGCAGATTCTGGTCCAAAAAAGACAGGAAGTACAACAGTAACGTGTGGAAGGGGAGAACACTTAAAAATATGAAGGAAAATATTTGGAAACTAGTAATTTACATGGCATGATCAATGACATTACTTCATTTCATACTCCTAAGACGGTTTAAGTTTTGCACTCTACTTTTATTCTGAACATTATTCATCTAGAAGAAACTGAAATACCAGTCTTCTTGCACAAGCTGTGTCCTGATTACTGAAACTCAAGCCCACATTAAGAGATGCAGCAAGCTAGGACACAGTGATTCCTCTCCCTGCAGGAGATGAAGTCCATTGCCAAGATACTTCAGAACAGCATGCTGAGGCTTGTGAATGCAATAGGGCATGCAGAGGAAGCAGATGACTGAGATGAGAGAAAAGAGACACATTATGCTGATGAAGGCTCTCTCACAGAAAGGATCCATCAGATTTAAAATAATGCACAGGGTTACTCACAAAGAGGAAGCTTTGACTGCCAGCTTGTCAGGAGAGAAGAGCAAACCTCTGAATGAGAGGATTTCTAATCCAACAGGGAGCCTGTGTTGAATTGGACTGGTAGGATAAGGATATAAGACAGCAGAAATGCAGCATTAGGGTAGACTGGACAAAAAAAATTAGGGGTAGGGGCTGAGAGAGAAATGAAATTAGACCTGAACATAGCTGAAAAAAAAATAGAAAAAGAAATGTTTAATGTGTCAGCCATTACCATAAAAGTCCATTTAAAGTTTGCCTTAGAATGGCTGGGTAATAATCATCCATTGGAAAATACTACAGCAATTAAGCAGGCTCAGTTATGGCACATAAAAAATTGAAATGAAAAAAAATTAAAATAAATAAACGGCAGACAAAAAATGCTCCAAAAATTTGTGTTAAGGAAACTTTCCTGTCTGACCATTCTGGAGCCACTCTGGCAGTCACAATCCCACCACCCACCACTGTCACTGCTGAGACCAAAGTGCCTCCTCAGTGGGCGGCTCCAGCTAGCC
>NW_008658795.1:68735-76969 GCF_000695815.1 Acanthisitta chloris
CAGGATCCTTAAAGCAATTTAATCATAGTGCAACAACAGCATAACAGCTCAAGCTGGTGCCTTCGAGGAGTGACCCCAAACAAAGGAATCCCTGGGCTTTTATGTCCTCACAATCTTAAGTGTGCCATAGTCTCCCAGTCTCATGGTGTACCTGGGACCTCAGCAGCTTTCAGACCCACAAATAAAAGCAAACAGGTATTATAGCCTTGCCCTTTCCTGTGGCACCGATGTACTGCACTGAGATAATTCTCATCAAGGTGTTCATACAAGGTCATGCAAAATTAAAATGAATAGTTGTAAGTAGTTTTCAAGTGTTCACATATTCAACGAAGAGTTTTCCTAGTCCAAGGCCCCTTGAAGTCAATAGCAGACTGAACTGGACTGTAGATATAAAAACAAAGATATCCAGGATTAAGATTTTTCTCAACAACACATTCATTTTATGAATACGTAAGACCCTTTCAAAAATTAAATTTGGTTATTAAGTGCCAACTTAGTTGCAGGCACAGAAATAAGAAAATTTGGATATTATAAGCCTTAGTGATGGACACAAATATATTGATATGTAGATAAACATGTAAACCATAGGCAAAGAGCTATCATGACTCGGGGTCACCAGTAATCACATCAAGGTTAAAACATAAATCTTTCTTAGCATACTTTAATGAGAAATTGCTGGGTTTGGGGTTGTTTTTTGTTTTCCTTTATGAACAGTTACACATACATAACAGGACATAGGAACTGATGGATGATCAATGGCAGACAACAGAATGATGCTGTTTCTGTTCAGAGCATGAATGTTCCCCCCAAATTTCATAAAGTTTCTATCTCTTGCCATTTTACTTTGTCCAGAGCTTATAAATTAAATTTGTACAACCATCTATCAACTCTCTCAAACATTAGCAAATATTGAAAAATTTCATATTAGAGTATTTCTGTTCATTCGTATGTCCAATGCTTAACTAATTTAGATATCTGGGATTATATTTCTAAAGGATTAATAAAGCCAAATTCTTGTTCGATTGCTTTCTAAAAATAGATTAGGCAAAGAAAGAACCAAAGAAAATTTTACAGAGGTGATAACTTTGACACTGTACTATTAGGAAAATGTCTTAAGAATTTGAAATAAAAAAATAATAATTCAAGAATATGAAATGGTTGCTACAGAGAAAATTGTTTCATAAGTGAGATGAGGAAAACACTATCAAAACCAAACCTGCATTCACAGACCAGCAGTGTGAGAGGTAATCTAGCAATGTGTCAAGGGAGATACTACTTTTTTCATTTTAGAACTCAAACTTATCATTATAGTTTCAGTTTGAACACATGGCTCAAGTTCCAAGAAAAATCATAAAGCTTAGCCCCTTGCAGGGGTTTATAATATTATCACTAAAAGAAGATTTCTGGCAGGCTGATAATTTTTAGCTGAACTTTCCCAAAACACCATTTATGAAAACCACTCTCAGACCTGTAATCACTCAGAGTCCAAGGCCAGCTGATTTCTTCCATCATCTGCAAAATACCTTCATGCCATTCTGTCCACTAATATCTCATAGCTTTCTACAACATATCCTGTCCTAAGTATTTCAGATAGCAAGACCAATATTCATAGGATACTTTCAAGGTTGTGGTTATTATCATTCTCTTCTAGCAACAACTTTATTTTCAATAATGAAAAAGACCTCTAGATAACAGGCACAAACACATGCCAGTTTTTTAATACGTCATATTGGAGAGATTTTAAATAGTCATTACATTGCTGCCACTACCCCAGACACACACCAGAATCTGCACTGGAAAATTATTTGTTCCAACAGCCTTGTCAGTAAATTCGTCTTTTGAAACAACATCCAGAGTCTGATGTGCACTGAATGAATCCACAATTTAAGCTTGCCAGAAACATCCACAACCACCACAAAAGTACTCCATGCAGTAGAGCCATCAAAATCCTCAGACTCTTTACTTTCATTTCTTGAAGGATTTTATTATATTTCATCCCATGTACTCAGTACTGTTACTGAAATCATGTGTGTGAAAATAATGGTTCTCCATTATGCACCAAAATAAACTCATACAGACAATCAATATAGGATGGAATAACCCAGCTACCATTAGGAGAAAAATGTTTCTGAGAAAATAATTTCTTGATCATCTCAGTCTAGATCTTGTCAAAATAGCTTACAAAAATCAGCTTTGGAAGTATGTTCATAATTTGATGAAACAGGAAAAATAATCAATTCAATACTGGTTCTACAGCATAAGAAACCTCTCCATCCACAAATACACACACATATATATTCATGCACAATGTGCAGCTCACCTATATTTAGCTGATTCTTTCTCCCCGTCCCCCTGCCTTCCATGTTAAATCCCCTTTTCTCTCAGTTGGTATTGCTGGTCTGATATCTAAACCAGTTTCTAAATCTAAAACAGTTCTCAAATTGTGCATATTATTAAAATTTGCATTTTCAGCTTCAGTCCTGAAAGACCTGCATGCCCAAATGCTTGGTTTGGTTCATATAATGTGCCATCCACTTACAGATTTTTGCCTGATGAGAAGAACTTCCTTCCTCTCTAAAACTTTTCAATTTTAAATGATCCTTATCAAAACTGAAGACAAAATCTCTTATAGCTGTCATATTTTAGGTGTCTGAGTATACAGTTTCCCATTTTTTATCTGATCTGTCAGTATCTCATTCCCTTTTTGTTGCTAGAAATATACTGAGCAGTATTGTGCATGACATTAATGGCTGATAAACCATCCTATAAAGCTCTTGAACTCAAAAAGAGGCTATTGTCATTATCTAAGCTGACTTCCTGCTAGCAGATGGCATAGTGCATTGCATCCTCATTTCTGCAAAGCAGGATGTTTTTGTTTTAGTTATCGTATATTTTTAGGTGCCTGTCTTGTGATTACTTTGGTCTGTTTCATCTAACTATGGCTAGTTAAAAATTGGGCACATAATCTAAATTAGTCTTGTAGGCTTCCCCTGCCTCTATATTCATTGATATTATAGACTCCTCCAGAATGTGATTCATCCCATTCTGAAAAAAGTGTCTAAGACAGGTAAGACAGGTTGTCTCCACAAGACTGAGAAGTTACCATCTCCCTTGGTAAATTGTTTGAGTCATTGGTTACAGGCTCACATTCACTGTATTACTGATCTGAATAGTCTAGTGCCAGACTTCAACCTTTATGTCAGACCTTTACTTTTTCAAATTTTATCAAGAAGATATTTCTATGCAATATGTTGATAATAGAATTGTTCTACTTTTATTGGGCGCCAAGCCTTTTTTATGCTCAGGTATAAGATGAGCAGTCTCATTTAGATGTCTGGTAACTCAAAGTTTTACAGTCACTTTCAAGCTGAGTTCATAGATTCAATAAAGTAATTAATTTTCTTCATTAAGAACACTGACCAGTTGGATATATTCATGAATCAATCCTTTTACACCCCTTAGAAATATTTGCACAGCCTTCAGTAAATTGCAACTTTAAAAATAATAATTAAAAATGTGCTATCCCCTTTATTAAATAATAGCTTTATTCTGGCTATTTTCCAGTTCTTGCAGATCTTATTCAATAGGTGTGAGTTGGACAAACTGTTTTTATGGTACTTCATCCTGCTTGGAAGTATGTTGTGGGGTCCTTATCAATTACACACTTCTAACATTTTGAACGATAATTCCTGGTCTACTTCCTTGTGCTGTAAAAGTCATATTGGCAAATATCCATTCTATTCATTTGTTGGAACAAAGAGAGAATAATTGTTTAACCCCTGATGTGGGTCACATTTTTTATTATCATTCTCAATAAATGAGCTGCATAAGCTGTTGAACAGACTACTTTCTTACTCTAGGGAAAAATTGTATTTATTAAATATATTGACTTAAACTAACCAATTCTAATAATGACTGCCCCCTAAAAAACAGTGGAACAAGAAATAGTCTCAGTTATGCAATCGATACAGCTGCACAGAATTGTTTGTGTACAGAAGAGCTTAACAGAAAAAGTGATCAATTTTCTCCAGTAGAAGTCTTGGTTCACACCCATTCAAAACTACAACTCTACATTGGAAATTCAGGACAAATGCTTTAGTGAATGCTGCAAGAAATCTTGATAGCCATTGTTTGTCCATTATCAGTTTGTAATCATTTGGATGAGGCAGTTGTAAAATGACTCCATGCCATGGGCAGCAACACCTCACAGTAGACTATCTTGTAGCAGACACTGTCAGTAGTGTGGCCAATCGTGTCCTGGGATGCATCCAACACAGCATCACCCCTCAGAATTTTTCTTGCCTGAAAATTAAACACACTTGAACTTGCAGCTGCACAGCCTGGTGTTCACTGACTACTTGCTGTCCCTTGGATAATATTTAGTATGTCAGCGTGACTGATTAATTCAAGGCACAGTGTAGCAAAGAAAACTAAAGGTCTTTATGTTGCCCTGCTAGACTTTGCCCTAAACTGGAAGAGAAGTATTTCCAAGGTGAGGTTACAGAGAGATGGTAAATTCTTCTTGTGCCTTTCAGCAACTGTCTCCCAGAGCGGTGATAATTGACTTCACTGATAAATTTAAATTTGCTTGCCCTCTCACTGATGTTTTTCTTCACTATATCTTTTTTTTTCAAGCAGAATAATAAACTAGGTAGTCACTGTTAAACTGTCTATACTATCCTTGTATTATTTCATGCTATTTACAGTGAATGGACAGTTGTCTTGTGCCTTTCAGCAACTGTCTCCCAGAGCGGTGATAATTGACTTCACTGATAAATTTAAATTTGCTTGCCCTCTCACTGATGTTTTTCTTCACTATATCTTTTTTTTTCAAGCAGAATAATAAACTAGGTAGTCACTGTTAAACTGTCTATACTATCCTTGTATTATTTCATGCTATTTACAGTGAATGGACAGTTGTAACTTTTCACATCTCTCCAATTGTGTCCTGGGGATTCAGTTACATTTCACTGACAGATGTTGAGCCAGGGCTAGTCAACATTTAGGGTGTTCTACTAGATGCCTTTACCCATGTTAGCTGTTACAGAGCTCTGCTGGGTATTCTTGCCTGAATCTGCCCATCCAGCTAGATTTTCCATGGCTCAAAGCCATGTGCTGCTATGTGCTGCATCTGCTCTCTGAGTTGTTTGTTTATTTGTTTCCCTTGATTAAAAATAAAGGTCATCTGAGTCCTTGTTCAAGTCTTTCTTTTTAATTGTGAGAATAGAATCATAGAATCACTGAGATTGGAAAAGACATCTAAGATCACTGAATCCAATTATTAACTTAGCACTGCCAAGTCCACCACACAACCATATCCCTAAGTGCCATATCCACACATTTTTGAACACTTTCAGGGATGGTGACTCCACCACTTCCCTGAGCAGCCTGTTCCAGTGACTCATAATGGTTTCCATGAATAAACTTTTCATAATAGCCAATCTAAACCTTCCCTGGCTCAGCCTGAGGCCATTTCCTCTTGTCCTATCACCTGTTACTTGGGAGAAGAGACCTACCCACTACAACCTTCTTTCAGGTACTTGTAGAAAGTGATAAGTTTTCCCCCAAGCCTCTTTTTCCCTCGCACCAAGGTCAGGATGACAGGCCTGTAGTTCCCCTTATCCTCCTTCTAGCCTTTCTTGTGGATGGGTGTCACAATTGCTAACTTCCAGTCAACTGGAACCTTCCTGGTGGGCTGGGACTGACCAGGTAAATGATTGTAAGTGGGTCAGTGAGCTCTTACACCAGCTCCCTCAGTACCCTTGGGTGGATCTCATATGGCCCCACAGATCTGTGTGTGTCTAAGTGGTGCAGCAGCTCTGCTTGGATAGTGAGGCCTTCATTCTGCTCTCCATTCCTGTCTTCCAGATCAGGAGGTTGGATACCTGGAGAACAATTGATCTTACTATTAAAGATCAAGGCAGAGAAGGCATTAAGTACTTCAGCCTTTTCCCCACCCTTTGTCACCATGTTTCCCCCTACATCCAATAAAGGATGGAAATTCTCCTTAGCCCTCCTTTTCTTACTGATGTATTTATAGAAACAAGATTGTCTTTTATGGAAGTAGCCAGATTAAGTTCTAGTTGAATCCTTCTAATTATCTCCCTGCATAATTCCATGACATCCTTGTAGTTCTCCTGAGCTGACCGACTCTTCTTCCAAACTCTTTTTTTTCCTGAGTTTCAGCCAAAGCTCTCTAATCAGCCAGGTTGACGTTTCCCACTGGCTTGTCTTTTGGCACATGGGGCAACCTGATCCTGCAACTTACGATTTCCTTTCTAAAAAATATCCAGCTTTCCTGGACTCTTTGGCCCTTCAGGACTGCTGCCCAAGGGACTCTGCCAAGTAGTCTCCTACACAGGCCAAAGTCTGCCCTTCAGAGGTCCAATGCAGCTGTTTTGCTGACCCCGCTCCTTACTTCTCCAAGAATTGAAAACTCTTATCATTTTGTGATCGCTATGCCCAAGATGGTCTCCACCCATCATACCACCCACCAGTCCTTCTCTGTTCACAAACATCCCTAGCTGTCTCACTTACCAGCTGTGTCAGGAAGTTCTCTTCCACACACTCCAGGAACTTCCTAGACCATTTCCTCTCTGCTATATTGTATTTTCAGCAGATATCTGTTAAGTTGAAGACTCCCACGAGAATGAGGGCTGGTGATTCTGAGACTTCTCCCAGCTGCTTATATTATAGAATACTTCATTTCCTTCTTCATCCTAACTGAATGGTCTGTAACAGACCCCCTTCAGGATGTCTGCTGTGTTGGCCTTCCCCCTAATTCTTACCCATAAGCACTTAACCCTATTGTCAACATTATTAAGTTCTAGACAATTAAAACACTCCCTAATGTACGGGGGCTAACCCATTGTCTTTCCTTTCCTGCCTCTCCCTTCTGAAGACTTTATAGCTGTCCACTGCAGCACTCCAGTTGTACAAGTCACCCTACCATGTCTTCAAGTTGGCAACTGTCATAGTTTTCCTGCTGCACAATGATCCTTCAGCTCTTCCTCTTTGTTGCCCATGTAACATGCACTGGTGTAGATGCACTTCAGTTGGGCTATTGATCCCTCTCCCTTTTTAGGAGGAGAAGACCTAAGTCCTACATGACCATTCCAGGTGTTTCTGTGATTTTTAACACATCAATAACCCTTGTGTCTTTACTGTCACATGGATTTCCATCTTTTACCTCTACTGAGACAGCAGACCAAAGAATCTTGCTTGCACATGGTCCTTCAAATGTCAGAGCAATGCTTCCAGGCTTATCTCTAGCAAGCCTGGTTTTATCCCTTTCCCCCTTCAGATCAAGTTTAGAGTTCTTTCAATGAGCCCTGCTGACTGCTGTGCAGTGATCTCTTTCCACCTTTAAAACAGGTGTACCCCATCTGTCTCTATCAGACCTGGTGCCATTCATGATCAAAACCCCCTAAATTTTGCTAGTGACACCAGGCTTAGAGCCGAGTATTGTTCTGCTGGCTCTTCCTGTTTCTTTCCTTGTCATTCTCTGCAACTGGAAGGATAGACAAGAGCACTAATTGCATTCCTGATCCCTTAACCAGTCATCCAAAAGCTCTGCAGTCTCTCTAGATTGTCCTCGGACTTCTTGTTGCAACTTAATCAGTGCTTGTCTGAAAAATCAATAATGGATGATAAACTGAGGGCTGTACTGGAGCAGGAAGCTTTCCCCTCACATCATTAACCTAGGCCCTGGGGAGGTAATAGGCATCCCTGAGATATGGGTCTGTTCTGCATATTGGGTTTTCAGTTCCCTTCAGAAGAAAGTCTCCTGTGACAACAACCCATCTTTGTTCCTTTATGCACCAGTTCTGACACACGGCACAGGCTGGTGTAACCTCAGCAACATCTCCATGCTAGATGAACCATTGTCCTTATTACTGTTTGGTTACACTTGCAGAGCTTTGTACTTACAATGCCAGGGCACCTGAGGAGATGCATCTACTGTGCTGCACAGGAACTTGTTGCCATTACCCCTGTCCCTTAAGTCACTATGTTTAGCCAGGCAGAGAGAGAAAAAGGAATCTCCCATATCAGGTATCCTGTCTGCCTGTTGGCCCTCCCAAATGAAGTGGGATCTTTTCAGTCAGGGGCAGAGAGCAGTGCAGGGTGATCATTAGAGATAGTTTAGCTCTTTTTTCATATTTCTGGTTTTTGAACAGGCATAGTCCTGTTATTGCTTGCAATTTTGCTGACTCCCTGTGAGAACTGATTATCTT
>NW_008658796.1:0-4544 GCF_000695815.1 Acanthisitta chloris
CTCTCCAGGGATTGTGATGATGGGAGTGTCTCTGGAGGTCTGGAGAGGGTTGGAGAGAGGTGTGGGATGTGTGTCCTGCCAGGGCTGCAGGGAGTGAACTAGAGGGAAAGGCCTTGAGCTGAGCCAGGGCAGAGTCAGATTGGCTGTCAGGTGAAATGTTTTCCCTGTGAGGCTGTTCAGGCACTGGGATATTGCCCAGGGAGGTGGTGGAGTCACCATCCCTGGAGGGGGTTAAGAGGTGTCTGGATCTGGTGCTGGAGGATCTGGTTTAGGGGTTCCAGCAGTGACAGGTTCATGGTTGGACTTGATGATCTTAGAGATCTTCTCCAGCCTTGTTGGTTCTATGAAAAGGTTGGGGAATGGCACTAAAACCTGCTGGGAAAACTGGTTTGTGCCATGGGGTGCCTGTCTCAGTGTGGAACGAAGTTCTGAGCTCAGCTCCTGCTGTGTTTTGGCAGAGGCTGGAAACAAACAGGCAGGAAAATCTCTTCCCTGTAAGGCCTGTGGCTGTGGGGAGCAGGGTGTGTGTCTGCCCTGTGTGCCCAAGATGCTCTGTGAGGTCTCACATAACCTTCTCTTCTCCAGCAGCTTTTCCCTCCTGCCATTTCCCTTTGCTTCTCCACGTGCTTGTGCCAGGGCTTAAAAATACCTCTGCTGTTTTGCTTGGGGTTTGCTGCCCTGACTCCCCCCGTGCTCCTCTGCACCAAACCCTGATTTTCCCCTCCAATCTCCCTGTCTGGGGGTGTTCTCAGGGCATCCTGCACTGCAGCCTGACCTGATGGCTGCGTGGGCTCACTGCAGGGCTCTCCTGCCTTGCTCCCAGCTCTGTGGCTTCCCATCGAGCTGAAGGCTGCTGCCACCTCCCTCCAGCACTGATGAGACACCAGGGATAAATGCTGTGGATAAGCAGAATCCATTTGGGCTGGCTGGGCTGCGTTAGTGCCGCTCTGGCTGGTGCCTCTGCGCGGTGGCACCGGAGTCACCGTGGGGACAAACATCCCCAGGGGCAATGCTGCCTACCTGCTGGAGATACTCAACTGCTTCGTGTTCCTGCTGGAAATGTAACCTTGGCTTTCCATCTCAGTGCCCAGAGTGAGTCGTGCTGAAGTTTGGCAGCTGCTCCACCTGAAAGGCTCCGTGGTGTTTGCAGGATGGATGGCTGAGCCCGTGCTGGGGGCACAGAGCTCTGGAGTGTTTGCACAGAATCAGAGTTTTAGGGGTTGGAATGGAACTTAGAGATCATCCAGTGCTGACCCCCTGCCCTGCCCAGGGACACCTCCCACCAGAGCAGGTAGCTCCAAGCCTCATCCAGCCTCATGGGAAAAACCTTCTTCCTAATATCTAACCTAAATTTCCCCTCCTTCGATTTGAATCTGTTAAGTTTTCCTGGCAGAGCTGCTTTTTCTTCAGGAATCCATCAGCTCTGGCACATGCTGAGTGTCATTCGGGGCTGAAAAATGGAGTGTGATCATCACAACATCCACTGGGTTTGGTAAAGGATCTTCAGACGAGTTGATTTGCACCACTCCCTTCCCAAGCTGCGAGGGATGATAAAACGCTGCTGTCCAGCCTGTCACTGGGATAATTGGTTGGCAATATGAATCAGAAAAGTAGTTTCCCCCCTGGAATTTTATCCTGACACTTGATTTAATTTCTCTTGACATCCCATCCGTTCTATCGCATCGCCTTGGCCTCCACAGGCCAATTTGCATGCTGGGAGGGAGGCCCAACAGGTTACTTTAAGGAGTGAAGTGGCTGTCAGTGGGAGGGTTTGCTTGCTGCAAAAGGAGAAATTCCTTTCTGAAGGAGCTAAGAGTTGGGAAAGTGCTGGTGAGGAAGCAGGATCTTCCCTCCTGCTCAAGCCCATCGGCACGAGGAGAGGCAGCTCTGCTGTCCAAAAGAGGTGGATGGGCTAGATGGGCTGGGGCTGAGCTGGGATTGGAAGGCACAAAGGAAAAGGTGTTGGTGGTTGTTCTATCCAGCCTGGCTCAGTGTCTATGTACTTCCCACATTTCCAAAACAAGGAGGTAGCAGGATAAGTTCTCCACTGGCCATTGGAGACATGGAGCAGGTGCAGTTTCCTCTGCACACCATGAATTCCCCAGGCCCCTCCTGGCACATGGTGCCACTTTTGGAGTGTCCCAAAGTGGGGAGGGTGAGGCTGGGGATGGGAGCAGCTCCTCTCCCAGCTGAAATCCTGTGGTGGCAGTGGTGCAGCCCCACATGAGCTGTGATGCCTCTGTGAGTTGGTTTGGTTTGCTGAAGGTTTAATGAGCTTTGTGGAAGGCTCTGAGCACTCTGGTGTAGTCTGGAAGGCAGGAAACTCTCTCAACCCCTCTGGTCACCCCTTATGCTTCCATTTGGGCATGATGAAACCCTCTGTGGCATCCCCAGCTGGGTCTGGGATCTGCTGCTCCAGTGAACCCCCAGTTCCCTCCTGCACAGCCTCCTCCTGCAGACTGGTAATCAGTGCAGGATCCTATTCATTGCAGCAATTGTCATGCTTAGATTTACGGGTTAATTGGTGATATCTGTAGTGTTTTCCCCTCTGGGTATTTCTGATTGCAGTCATTAACCTCCCCCATTCAGGGGAGCAGATGCTCCTGCACTCTGCAGCAGTGAGGATCCTGGTGGGATCCCTCTCCGTGGGCTCTGTGCTGCAGGGTGGAGACTCCCTGCAGTTCACCCCCTCCATACATCCATCTGGCATATCCTTGGGAAGCTCAGGAAGGTGGAGGCCATGCTGCCTTGCCTTCAAACCAGCAGCAATAAAGCCACAGCCAGTGATCCATGCTTTTAGGAAGAGTTTGGATCGTTCCAGCTGGCTTCACTTTCTTATTATTTCTGCTGTGACAAATGGAAGAGGAGATGGGACCAGGAGTGCCAGGCACAGCTGTCTCATCCCAGTGCCCTTCCACTTCCTCTCCACAGTCCTGGTGGTAAATGATGATGAATGCCCCACTCTGGCCGTGGCTGGAGAGAGGGAGATGGAGGGGAAAATCAGGTTTGTAAAGGTCAGTGCAGCATTCCAATGCAGTGTTCCAGCATGGCTTGCTGTCTGCCCTGGCATGGGATGTGTAAAAACAGGTTTGCTCTTCCCACTCTACTGCCTGAGCCTTCCAGGGTGGATGATGGATCTCCAGAGATGGTGACTTGACTCTTGTGAGGATGGGAATGGGTTTTGGGTTCCAAAGAAGTTCTGCAAACTTCCTCCTGTTGGCTGTGGAGCTCTGGATGAGCTGAGATGTGTTGAGTCACATCTCACCTCACTGTTTTCCTGCTCACGGTGTGGAGATGCTACTGAGAGCAGCTTTGGGTTTTACCCATCATCCATGTAGTGAAACACTTGGCTCTTGTGAAATCCATCCCAAACAGCAGCTCCTGGGCAAGGCAGATGCCAAATTAGGACTAGCTGGGAGAACATCTGGAGGGATGTAGAGAAACATCTCTGGCAGCAGGACGTGGCAGAGAAGCATCCAAAGTATTTAGTGTAATGAATCAATAACCCTCATCCCTGGGAGTGTTCCAGGCCAGGTTGGATGGGGTTTGGAGCAGCTTGGACTAGTGGAAGGTGTCCCTGCCCATGGCAGAGGGTGGGACTGGATGGGCTCTAAGGTTCTTCCAACCCAAACCTTTCTGGGTTTCTGTGATGGTTCTATGATCAGTGGATGGAGATGTGGCTCATCTGGTCCCTGCCTTGTGCCCCACTGAGTCCAGATCCAGAGGAATGAGGGCTAATGGGAAGGATGCTCCTGCCTTTGGGAATTGAAACCCTCAAGTTCATGGCATGGTCCAGCACTGGGCACATCCCATGTGTCACCTCTCTGTCCCTGCTTTCTGACCAGTCTCACCTGGCTTTCTGCTCCAGTGCCACATCCTTTGCTGGGAATTGTGTTGAGGTCAGCTCCTCCTGGGGAACATCCCTCTGGGAAAGCAGAGCATGGACACACAGCAGTGCTGGAGCAAACAGCACATCCATGGGTCACTGCAGCCGAGTGCTTGGATGGGCACCCACAATGTGCATCCTTCAGTGTCCTCCCTGGGGCTGAGTCATCTCCAGAGGCTTCACCCAACCAGGTCCTTCTCACACCTTTCTCTGGAGCCTCTGTGTCTCTGAGCATCAGCCCCAGAGCCTGATGTGATGTGTCCTTTGTGCCTGGAGGAGAGGGAAGTGGGGGAGGACACCGATGGCCACAGCCTGGAGATGAACCAGAAGATGATGTCTGAGTGTAAAACCCTCCAGGGAGGTGTGAGGAGAGTGTCTGGGCTCTGTGAGGGGCTGGTTATGGTTGAGGAGTGCAGTGGGGAGGAGAAGTGCTCCCTAGCTGGAAGGGACCAGCCTCAGGTTGCCACTGATGGGCAGAAATCACTCCCAGTTTGGGGGAGATGTCTGGGACAGGAATCTGAGCAGAGGTGAGGAAAGAGGAGAGGACAGGAATGCACCACGACAGGAGTGCTGCTGTGTCCCTGCTGCTCCCAGACCTTGCACATCTCCAGAGCCTTCAGGCCAGAGGCAGAGCTGAGCTTTCAGGACGAATTCCTGC
>NW_008658796.1:4572-4775 GCF_000695815.1 Acanthisitta chloris
TCAGAGCCCTCCCTGCTCAGAGGTGACATTGCCTCCTGGCTCGGGTGTCCTGCTGGCTCTGCCCAGAGCCACAGCAGAGGCACCAGGCAGAGCAGGGCTGGGAGCTGGGGCAGGAGCCTTTGCTGCTCACCGTGCAGGGATGGGAGTGTTTTGCAGAGAGGAAGGTGTTGCTGCATGCCCAGAAACACAGACCTGGTTTTCTC
>NW_008658796.1:4897-5512 GCF_000695815.1 Acanthisitta chloris
GCTCTCACGATGATAAACGCTGAGCAGGAGTTGTTTGCTCAAATATCCTGATGCTTTTGGGAGAAAAACTCATCCCTGGGTGGTGTACAGGCACTGGATTTCATATGGATGCTGGGGCTGAGCTGGTGCTCACCCCTTGGCCTGTGTAAAAAATCCCTGTCCCTCTTTTTTTATACTCCCCCTTTATAACCTCCTGGCTCTGGAACAACCTCCTGTGCTGCTGCACTTGAACCCCCTTTCCCACACAGGTGGCATTGGCAGCATCTCTGCCTGGATACATCCCAATTCTCAGCTCTTCCCTCTTTGCATTGTCCTCAGAAGGGATTTTTTTTTTTTTTTTTTGAGTTTTTCTTTTGTGCCTGCCTGTTGCAGAGCTTGCTGCTGATTTCCCAGGAGAGGGATAACAGCCAGAGCACAACTCCAGCCTGGAAAATCTCCATCAGTGGGCAGATCCTGGCCCTGGGGACAGAGCCCTGATTAATGCCTTAGTGATTAGCAAATATCCCAAACTGGGGGCACATTCCCATCCAGACAGGGTGGGAGGAGAGACAACCTCCAGCCCTGTTCTCCCCAGGCCTTTCCCCACTCCTCAGCCCTCTGTACCATCTCCCAAGC
>NW_008658796.1:5549-6290 GCF_000695815.1 Acanthisitta chloris
TCCTGACTGTAAATCTGCTCTCTGCACATCCATGATGAGCCCTCATTATTCCAGGAGCTGTCAGCATCCCTGTCAGCATCCATCCCTCCCCTCCCTGACATTTGGGAAGCTGCTTAGGAATTGAACAGCTTCTGCTGTTGGTTTCTGTTCCATCTTCATCTAAATGTCACTCGTGGCCCAATCAAACCCTCTGGGAAACTCATTTGGAAGCTCCTGGAAAGCTCAGGTTGGGGGAATGAAATCTGCTTTTCCACAACGTGTGCTGATTGGCACTAATTAGATCTCACTTCTTCATTAAGTGAGCCCTGGTTCAGACCTTCTCAATGTCAGCACAGCCTTTTGGAAGGTGATGTGGAGTGGCTGAAGGTACAAAGGAATGAGGAACAGCACTGGAATTCAAAGCAGGCTTTTAAAAAGACCTTAAAAAGCAAAAAAAAAAAATTAAAATGATAGCTAGAAATAACTCCTTGGGCAGTGATTTAAACCCTCTTGGATTCAATTGCTGCAGATCTTGCTGATTTTTGAACAGTTTGGTATTAATAATCTCAGTTTATTGGTTTGTATCAGTTCATCTTGCAGTACCAAACATCCCACTGTGCTGTGGCACTAAAATATCGTTTTTTCCCCTCTTCTATGGTAAATAAACCCAATTTCTCAGTGCTACCAGCAGCATTTCCCCCACCTATTGGTTCCAGGTCTGACCCCCTGCTCAGCTGTCCCCTGACCTGGTGGGACTCAGCA